>NC_134488.1:36680004-36986254 GCF_040206685.1 Ascaphus truei | reverse complement strand
AAAATGGCGGTTCCCGCTTGCTAGGGAAACCGCATGGGCCAGTCACAGAAAATGTGGCTGATACAGGACTTGCAAAGAGCTGGCCGGGAATGGCGTGAACAGCAGAGCCCCGCCCTGATGGGGGGCATGGCGCGAAAGCTATGGCTGCGCCTGCATGGACAGTGACTAACTCAGCCCCTGTGCTGAGTCAACCGCTTAGTCTATGGGACCCTCCACTGATTTCCACCAGGGGGAGTGACTTTCAACTATGGCCTGTGGGAATGCACCCACTGGGCCCAGGGACTGATATCCAGACGGCGCCACTACCCAAGGTAGTTCCGGCCGCGGAAATGATTTGCAAGAAAGAGGGATATTTTGCACGCAAAGCTGCTGCAAGGAGAAGGCGGGAACTAGCCGCGGGAAAAAAAATCCAGCTCTGAGGAGGAAACTGGTGCGAAAACGCAGACCGCGCCCACCAGGACTGAGAGAGGCGTGGCCTTAATAAAGGGGCATGATATTCCCCTGTGGGACCCGCCCATAATTGCAACCCCTGGGGGCGGGTTCCAGCTATGTCAGCGAAAGGAGGAGCCGAGGCAGGAAGTGGCTGGCCCAGAAGCTTCTACCGGTCAGTTGCGAGGAACCACTGACCTGGAGAGACCCACACTGAAAGTGGTCCCTACAAAAAGAATGGCCTGCCCCTCCGCTGTGGGAACTATGGTCTCCACTCAGCCCTACTCAGTACCCGGCGGGCTACTGGTAGTAAGGGTGGCTAACACCGAGACGGTGGTCGGGCTCTGCCTACAATGCGGGCTGCCTGGATGCACGGTCAACACGGCGGCACGATGCCCCATTTGCGGGACACTGTACTTATGGCCTATGCCAACGTTTATTCCAATACAATCGTCTGACCCCCCGGGGGACCAGGCTAAGCGAACCGCCGAGTCCCCTGGCGCACTGTGGATAGGACGTGCGAGTCCCGGAGAAAGGGGACTGGAGCCGGTCAAGTCGGCTGGGTCGGCCGCAACCGCAGCAGTCGGGTCACCTCCTGACCGCACCGAGAAGGGAGAATACTCGGACGAGGATCTCCGGGAACTTGCGGAGGTAGCAGCGAGGCCCAGAATAGAACCGGGGAGGACGACACCCCGTGGTACTAGCAGCTGTCAGAAAGACAGGACGTCCCCCGCAGATCGGCGAGCCGAGAGACGGAGTCCCTCCGCCTCAGAACGTGGCGGCGACGGACGAGAGACGCCGGCACCCCTGCGGACGGGTAAGAGGAGTCCCTTCACTTATCTTGCCCCAGCAGACGGTGTAGGAGCGGAGAGGCCATGCCTGGCCGCAGGCGCACGTGGAGAGACGGCATCACTTCCGGTGAGGACGACGGCGGAGCTTCCGGATGTCGTTATTGAGGAAGAGATCCCGAATGGGGGTCCAACCCGCGATGACGGTGTTTCCGGTTCCGGGGAGAACATCACTTCCGGTGGCGACAGCGGAACCCAAAGGAAGAGTGCAGCGATGCTTCGGCGATCGGGGGAAGGTCCCCGATCACCTACAAGGCCCAGGAGTTGGAGGGGCGATCCAAGGACTGAGGAGGGTGAGGTGTCCTCATTGGACCAGTCTACGGACAGCCAGGAATGGGTCGTAACCCCGTGGGGTCCCATTCCTTGCCCATCCGCCCAGTACCCCGCCCTAGCTAAAACCCCTGCCCCAATCACACGGTCCCCGGGTTCCCCGCCTAGTCTGGAGTCCGTGGACATATCATCAGGGGGAGAAGGGAGACGGACTGGGGAAAGACAGCGCAGTGGCGCTACGGAAGGTGACTCTCGGGGAGGGGGAGAATTGAGAGTGGTTACAACGGCACCTGAGCCAGCGATAAGGGCCCTGGGGTCGTCCAGGTGGTTCCTGCCACGATCCGCACGGTCATCGGGGATATTTTCCATAGACGATGATAGGGAGTCAGGGAGGTCAGATAGATTTAAGGAGAGCCGTTGGTGGGCCCCATTATTTGAAGGGTACTCCGCCTGGATGGACCGCACTCGGTTCCTCATCCGGCGAGAGGATGTAGTGGACTACTGGTGGGCTGTGGGAGAGTTTACCCCAGAACAGAGGGACAGAGAGCTGCAGGAGCGGTGGCTGCAGATTGAGAATAGGGAAATAGAGCCCATGGGTCCTAGCAAACTATCAGACCCCGTGGACCCTGATGAGCCCCTATCATGAGTGTTGCCTGGGAGGGCAGGTAAGGCTGACCTGACTAGAATTAGTAGGGCCGAGAGAACCATAATGGCTCGGTATAAATCTTCCCACGGGTTGGAGTACCCGTATGTCCCTGAGCCTCTCATGGATGAGATAGAGGACAACTGGGATAGGTGGCTTAGGGAGGCCATAGAAATGCACCTATTGGGAAGAGGGAGTTCCGTGATAGGGAAGAAGGCTGAGGAGCGCATAGAGCACTTAGTGCGGGTATGGGGCATTGGCCGAACCATCTATAAGCACCGGGTGACATATAGGCCTGAGAGGGGACTGCCTAGGCACTATCACGTCACGGTCATAGATATGGGCGGAAGAGAGGTCAAGAAGCCTGACCCGAATCACTATTTTTAGGAGGTACTGATACATTACGCGGGTTCGTGGCTGCTGGTCGGGGCGGGCTTGGCGGAATGTACTGTAGTCATTTTTGTTATACACCATGAAGATTTGTATGAAAAGTTAACCAATTATGTGTTGTATTTCAGTGCTTCCTGGAAAAGGGTATACAAATTTAGGTCCCAGCGAGGACGATGGGATTCACCAGGGGGAGAATGTAGCGGACATGTAAAATGGCTACAGTCATCTCTCCTGCTGACAGTAAGGCCTGGTAAGTTGTGGGCATGCCAGCAGTAATTATGGAGGTTTGCCCTCACACCCTGGTGGAGTGCCCTGTGTATGGATGGGAGTGGTCACATGCTCTGGTTAGTGATGTCAGAGGTGTATCAGCTTCCAGAGTATACATAAGGCACAGCACTGAGCCTAAAGTTAGTTCTGCACAGATCTACGTTCAGTTCAGCCAGAGTTCTGCAGGAGCTCTGCAGGAGTTCTGTCAAAGATCTGCATCCAAGTTCAAGTACTAGCCTAAGAGACTGGGGGTTATGTTGTAGTGACCCAGAGGAGACTGTGTCCAGGGACCTGGCACAGGGCAGTGATCCCTGCGGGGATAGGGAATCCCTATCTAAGGAGAGAGACACCTTTTAAAGGGAGGCACTGACTACAGCATGAGTGGCTAAGACTCTACTGCGAGGGGCAGCTAGCCCACATCATCAATAAAGATGTTCTCATTCACAAACCCTCTCGTGTACATGTGTGGAGTGAATGTACAGAGAGGAGCACCACGGAGGAGTTCCTCAACAGGATCATCCCCTTGCAGACGCAGGGACCCTGATGAGGTGGAGGCGCTGCACTGGAACTAGGTGAGACTCAGCACACTACCTCAGCTGCCTGTCTGGACGGGTCCTCCCCACACACCATCATGCGGGAGACTCAGGAGTCCTGTTGCCAACAGGTGCACCACCAGACACAACCACACTGTAATGGGGGCCGGTTAGACCACAGGGGCCAATGTGAGATTGGGTGGGTCAGGCCGGGCCACAAATACCGTTACATACATATATATATATGTGTGTGTGTATGTGTGTGTGTGTGTGTGTGTGTGCGTGTGCGTGTGCGTGTGCGTGTGCGTGTGCGTGTGCGTGTGTGTGTGTGTGTGTCAGTTGGGTGAGGCCGAGGGGGTTGGTGAGCTGAGGTGAGGAGAAGAAGAGAGTGGCAGTTGGGTGACGTCTTAGAGCCACCAATCTGATTGGCCAGAGGCTGAGGACCAATCAGATTCAACACATCTAGCACCAACCTCACAATTTTCAATTTTATATATTAAGATATATATATATATATATATATATATATATATATATATATATATATATATATATATATATACATATTCACATTAAGTAATTAAATACCAATGAGGTTATATATAAAGACATGTTTTCTAAATAAAAGGTAAATGTACATTATGTAAAAAAGGCGTTTGCTTCGCTGAAATATTTATCTACATATGTTGCTTTCAGTGAGATAAAATATAACACAGATAATGGGTCATTTAGATATACATACTCATATTCTTATTACCTGCAGCATGAAATGTTTTTTTTTTTTTTTTAAAACGTATATATTTTTTTATTTTTCAGGAAACATGGTAACATATAAAGGGGGGAAGGGAATGGGGGGGAGGGGGGTACAGAAAATAAAAGGGTTATGAGGTGCGGGGGTAGGGCGGTGGGGTAACATCCATCACTGGCTTCATGCAGGAAGCGAACATTCCATGATACTTGTTACATCCTATGCTAGGTCTAGATCTACCTAACCTTTAGTAGTTGTTTCTGGTTTCCTTACTATTTTATGGTTCCTATTGGGTTCTTCCATATGTTAGTCTCCCAGGGGTCCCATGTTGTCAGGAAGGTGTTATGTCTGTCGTGTATTAGGCTTGTAAGTCTTTCCATCGTCATTATGTAGTTTATCTTGTGCAGTACCTCGTTGATCGGGGGGGGGGGGGGGTCGTTCTGTTTCCAATGTCTTGCTATTAGAGTTTTGGCTGCAGAGAGGATCTGCGTTATCAAAGAGTCTATTTTTCTCTCAAGTCCGTAAGTCGGTTTTAGTAAGAGTACTGTTTCTATGTCCCATGTTAGCTCTACCCCTGTTGTCTCTTCTATTAGGCGTCTAATTCTTCCCCAGAATAGGATGATTATTTTTTTTGCTGTTTTGGGTAATAGAAAGTTTTTTTTTCAATACCATAAATGCTTGTTAAATATAATGAAAGTGTATTTTATTCTTTCTAACTGTTGGTGCAAGGCGTGTGAGAGGAGACACAATGATTGATATCTCCGCTGGCCCAAATATTTACCAGCTCTTATCAGCCAGTGATAGCTTCAAAGAGATTATTGTGCTAGAAACTACTGAGACAAATATCCAGGAATTTGAGAAATGGCTTAAAAAGGATCCAGAAACTGCTGATTGGTCATATGCAGCAAAGGCTGTCTGGGTGCTAGAAGGCAACAGGTAACATATTTCCAACCAGGGCAGGAAGGGAGCGATGTCATCAGGAACACCCAGAAAAAAAGACATAAACCATCATGGTGCAGTAGGTTAACTAAAAAAGTGATCTACAGTATGATAACTTGGCTCTTATAGAAGACCTACTTACAACAAGTAAGATAAAAAACAGCAAGTGGTTTAGAGGTGGTTCTTGGAGACTCCAGCTTGCAGTGACAGGTGGATATGGCCGCAGCACACAGCAGTAAACACTGATATCAGGCTGGATGGTATATTCATGAAGATTTCAACTCCCAGTCAGATACACGCAATCATGCAGAAATAGAGTGAAACCATAGTGTTGACCAGAAAGCACCAAACTTTATGAATAAAAAAGTATAGGACATGTACTCACAATGTGATATATGAACAAATTCACATAAGGTTTTTCTTGAGGCAGTTGGTTCGGTAATCGGGAGGTAGAAACTCCAGTCCCTTCAGTATCCCTCCTCGAGGGTGCCCCCTCGTCCGGTCGCGGATGGAAAGCGTCTGTCGTCACGTCTGGGCCTTGCAGTGACGACTTCTGGTTGGAGCAGATAGGAGAAGGGATGATGGGATCGCCGTACCGACACTGTGCCTTCGGGGATGGAACAGCTAGCCAGACTGTGGTTCAGCTGTGCTGCTACTCTGCTACTCGGCTCAACGCATTTCGCTGTATACAACAGCTTCCTCAGGAGCAATAATTACGTCCCCAGTGGGTTCTTATTAAATAGTATACACAATTAAGTAAATAATTAAAAACACTCAAATAATTAAATAATTAATTACACACAGGTTCTCCCCATAAAGGGGTACATAATCTCTGTGGTCCAAAAATACGGCGCTTAAAATATAAATATATTACATAGATTAAATTTATTAACTCCAAAAAATGTATTTAAAAATATAATATTATAAAGGCATTCATTTCGCATAACTCAGTTAATGAGGGGGAGAGGGGCGAAATGATTGGGGAGGGAAGAGAGAGAGAGAGAAAGCATTAATTAGTAGAAGTAGTATGAGTCAATTAATAACAGACTTAGAACAGCATATAATACTTAAAAGTATAAAATTATAAATATATAAAAATTAGTATAAATCAGGTATATGTTCGAACAATAAAGGTGGAATAACAGTTACTAAAGGAAAGGTGTGATTTCAAAGTCTACATTAAGACCATTAGGCATTAGAGTATTGAGTCTGTGTACCCAATACATCTCTCTTTTGCTCAAGTCTAAGTCTCTGTTCCGCCCTCTCCAGTGCTGTGCAACATGCTCAATAGCAGTAAATTTTAACCCTTGTGTACTGGAGTTGTGGAAGTTGGTAAAGTGCTTTGAAACATTATGTGTCTGGACACCGCGTCTAATATTACTTAGATGTTCTAAGATGCGTGTCTTAATAGCTCTTGTTGTCTTTCCCACATATTGTTGCCCACATGGGCATTCAAGGAGGTAGATTATATATTCAGAGTGGCAATTCATATATTGTTTTATTTTATAGTCCTCATTTCTGTTATTGCACTTAAATCCCTTTTTGTCTTGTTGTCTATGTTCACAGGCTTTGCAAGATGCGCAGCCGTAGAACCCTTCCAATTTCTGGAGCCATCCATTCTTTTTTGTTTCCAATTTTTTTATTGCACTGGGGGCTATCATACCTTTCAGATTTCTTGCTTTTTTGAAAATCACCTTAGGGTGTTTTGGGATTTTGTCCTTTAAAACTGGGTCATTGAGTAGAACATGCCAGTGTTTGTTTATTATTTTACTAATTTTATTTGATTCTTTATTAAAAGAGGTTAAAAATGCTGTGTCAAAGTTTGTATTTGTGTTATTATCTTTTTTCATAGGCACTATTAGATCCTTTCTATTTAGACTCTTGGCTTTTACAAGTGCTGTATCTAGAATGTCTGTTTTATAATGTTTTTCTTTGAAGCGTTCCTTTAGGATATCACATTGGTCATTGAATACTGCTTCATCAGTACAGTTTCTACGCATCCTTCTAAACTGATTGTAAGGCATGTTATCCATCCATAAATGATGGTGACAGCTAGTGCGTAGGATATAATTTTTGCTGTCAACGTCCTTAAAGTAGGACCTTGTTTTCAAAGCGCGATTCTCTATATATATATTTAGATCTAAATAGTTTAGAGAGGTTTTGCTGGTTATTGAGGTAAACTGCAGATTATACGTATTGATGTTCATACTTGATAAAAATGAATCTAAATTCTCCTGGCTACCTTGCCAAATTAAAATAATATCATCGATGTAGCGCCGCCATAGGACAAAGTCCGCCCCCAGAACGCCACCGGGCCAAATGTGATGTTCCTCCCAGAGTCCCATAAAGAGGTTGGCGTAACTGGGGGCAAACCTCGTACCCATGGCGGCGCCACATCTTTGAATATAAAATTCATTTTCTAACCAAAAATAGTTCTTATCAAGTATGAAAGATATCCCATCAGTGATAAATTGAGCTTGTTGCTCTTTCATATCGGGGTCTTGTCTAAGAAAGAAATCGACAGCTTTGCAACCTAAGTTCTTTTCTATGGAGGTATACAAAGACGCGACATCGATTGTAGCCATAATATAATCATCTCTCCAAATGAAACTATCCAACTATTCAAGCACGTCTGTAGTATCTTTCAAATATGATTTTAGAGATTTTACGTGACCTTGTAGAAAAGTGTCAATGTAGGCTGACAGGTTTGATGTTAGTGAATTGATTCCGGAGATGATAGGTCTCCCGGGGGGTTGTCTCAGACACTTGTGAATTTTTGGCAATATATAAAATATTGGCAGTTGAGGATGTTCATTAAATAGAAATTTATATTCATTATCAGTTAATATACCTAATTCCCTACCTCTATCTAGGAGTACTTTTAAATCATTTGTAAAGGTTTTAGTTGGGTTATTTTTTAAGAACTTCATACGTCTTTTTGTCTCCTAGGAGGCGGTGGGCTTCTTTTAGGTAATCCTCTCTGTTCAAGATGACCACCCCCCCTCATCAGCCTGTTTAATAACTATGTTAGTATTGTTTGTTATTTCTTCTAAGGCAGACGTCTCTTCTTTGGTCATGTTATTCCTAATTTTTGATTTATTATTCTTCGAAAGTTCCTCAAAGTCATTTACAATCAAGTTATAAAAAACCTCAATATGATTGCCCTTGTAGTACGTGGGATTAAAAGTGGATTTATTCCTTAGCGTCGTATGCTTAAATGTTTCACTTTCCTTCTCCACAATTGGATTAAGATTAGACATCCTAGACTCAAGGAAAAACCAGGAAAAACTCAGGAAAAACCTTTTCACAGTAAGTTTTCTAATGTATTTGTTTGCGTCTACAAATAGTTCAAAATTATTTGGCCCACAAGTTGGTGCAAACGACAACCCCTTGGAGATTACATTTAATTGTGAGGTAGTTAAATCTACAGTACTTAAATTAAAAATGCTTCTATTTTTCTGAGGATTAGTTATTCTCTCTCTTTTTTTTTTTTTTCTTTCTTCCCCCCCATTTTCCTCTCTGTTTCTTTCCCCTTTTTTGTTTGAAAAGACATACGTCCTCAGAGTTTAACCTCAGCATTGTGTATATTTAGGATGAGGTCCGCAGTACATACTAAGCCCATACAGTACAGGTAGTCCTCGGTTATCCGACACAATGCGTTACTCAAAATGGCGTTGTAAAGCAAAACGTTGTAAAGCGAAACACGTTTTCCCATAGAAACACTGTTTAAATGAAAGGTTCCGCTCCTGAAGGCATTTTTAACACTAAAATACACCAAATATTTTATGCAGGCAATAAGATATGCAGCACACACATAAATTATATAGTTTATATACTGTATTATATATATAATATAACATAATAAATCATATATTACATAGTATAATATAATATTTTATAGTATAATATTACATATATACACTCTTACGGCTCTTTGCAACGTTGTTTATGTGAATGTGTATATATATACACACATACACAACGTTGCAAAGGGTCGTAAGAGCGTGGGATAAGCCATTTTGGCGTTGTAAAAATGAATATAGGTATGCATTGCATAGCGTTGGATAAGCCAAATCGTTGTAAAGCGAAGCGTTGTAAAATGAGGACTGCCTGTATGTAGGCAGAATATACATGAAATTAAAGAAATGTCCATTCTAGGAACATGTGTTATTCTAATCATACAGTACGGGGATTACACAGACCTCAGGCAACTGCTTAAACCACATGGCTACCATACAACTGTCAGTTTCCACATGCATCCTTTTGAAAACGCTACATATACAGATGATGATTGGATGTTACCATGATCCTCACCGGAGATACAGCATGTGACCAAGTCTCTGCCAGATATGTGCACAAAAACTGATGCTTTGCAATAGACAATCACAATTGTTTTTGAAGTTCACAAACTAGATTGTATTTTAAATAAATAGCATCATTCAACTACAGTATCAGTATTGCAATAAGTAAAGAACCATTACTAACACATCAAGTTTAAAGGTGAATAAAGATTTATAGTCTTGGGGTAAGGGAAAGAGAGGGAGGGGCTCTTGCTATAATCTATAGTTTGTAGGTGGTGCCAGGGGTATAGGTAAAAGGAGCAACTTGCCGAAGCAAGTGAAACAGACCCTTATAGGTACAGCACTCGCCAAAAAATGTGGGTAAATGAAGAAATTAATACATAACCTTTAATGGTCTTGATAATTAAAATTATGTTGGACAAAGCACTACTAAACAGACAGCACGAACCCACACGATCTCGAAAGTAATGATACAGAAATAAAAAACTATTCAAATAGTACTCTCTTGTCTGGTCTCTTTTTGTAGAACTAAGGTCCAGAAAATAGGGTTATGCTGGTGAAAATTAAGCAATAGCGCCACCTAGCTGTTGACTCGCGTTATCTATATATATACATTATATTGAGGAGTAAGTACCATACATAAATAAATGTTGGGAAATTTGTACATGAACTCCAGCATATAATTGATATAGGTAGTGGAATCGGGCCCCTTATGACCCAACTAGGTGGTTAATTAGCCACTCTAGAGAGAATAGTGGTAATTAAAATGAGCAACCCAAATGATGTGTCTTGCTTATGAGTCAAGACTGGCTTCAATGTAGCTCAAAAGAACATTTAAAGGTTTAATAACCATAGGTTGAGACATCTAATTAAACAAATGACGTCTCTAGGCACCTTGATTAACCTGTTGTTGCTTATACTCAAAAAACTGAATATCTAAAGTGCTAATTGTGTGATCAGTTTGGTGTATTCATGAACCCCTCTAGGTAATACTGAATCACATTTAAAAGATATTGCCAATAATATGCTGTTGAGAACTGATTGCGTTTTCAGCTGGTGTATTCATGAACACCTATTGAGAGAACTGAAATCCCATACTGTATGTAGTTATTCAATTAGCACAAAATAGAGGGTTAAATGCAGAAAAATGTCCCAGGCCTGTGTCTATACTGTAGAACACTGCTAAGTAAATGTTCAAAACACTCTCCTGCTCAGTAAGGTGTATTGATAAACACTGCTACTGTAGTGCTAATTTAATAGTTTTTTATTTCTGTATCATTACGTTTGAGATCGTGTGGGTTCGTGCTGTCTGTTTAGTAGTATTTTGTCCAACATTATTTTAATTATCAAGACCATTAAATCCTGTATCTCATACTCAATTCTCCTGCTCACTTTTAAAGCTTTATACTCTTCTGCCCCTCCTTACATCTCAGCCCTAATTTCTCGCTATGCACCATCCTGACTCTTGCGTTCTTCTCAAGGATGTCTTCTTTCTACCTCCTTTGTATCTATAGCTCTCTCCCGCCTTGAACCTTTCTCACTTTCTGCTCCACACCTCTGGAATGCCATTCCCCTCAATACCCGACTAGCCCCCTCGCTATCCACCTTTAAGACTCACCTTAAGACACATCTGCTTAAAGAAGCATATGAATAGCACTGGATAATCATGGACACATGATACATAAAGCTTGGCCCCCTGCAGACGCACTTACAAGAATTCCCTCCTACTGTCTCTGTACGTTCTCCCTACCTACCAATTAGATTGTAAGCTCCTCGGAGCAGGGCTCCTTCCTTAATGTTAGTTTACAATATGTCTGAAGCACTTATTCCCATGATCTGTTATTTATATTATTTGTTATTTATATGATATGTATTACTACTGTGAAGCGCTATGTACATTTATGGCGCTATATAAGCCGCCCAGAGAAGGAGAGAATCTGTAGCAGAGTTTGAAGACCCACGACAGGAAGTGACTTATTGCGACCTATCGGAAGTGACGTATCGGAGCCTGCCGGACAGGACAGTCCACCCGAGAGGGAGCTCCAGGCAGAGAGCTAAGCAGCGTCCTGCAAGACCAACGAATCGGACGGGAACATCATACCCCAGAGGGAGCCCACGAGGGGGAGAGTCCCAGAGAGCGGCGTCCCACACAGAGTCCATACCGGAGGTGGTGGGTGAGCCTGAAGCTAACAGCTTTCTCTCCTTGATCACATATAATGTGATACACGCATGAAATACTTGTTTTTATTGTATGTGTTCATTTTTTAACCCTATAAAGTCGAGTTTTTTTACATGACTGGTCTGCACTATGGTTATCTTTTCTTTTACATACACATTTCTGCTGAGCTGAGATTGGGAGTCCCCACATCCCTGGATGAGAAACCCTCCTTGCTGAGACCATTGTGTCAAACCGCTTGTTTTTGACTTACATCTTGTTAGTAGGCAACAGATTCACCATAGATTCTATATACCAGTTATAAAACTGTCTGCACTTAGTTTTTTGTTCTATTTTCCTTTTATGCTCCCCCTGGATTGCAACTGGAGAGCGACGATTTGTGGGACTAGTGGAACCAGTCCCTACCAGCTGGGTTTGAGCAGGGGGTTTGAACTTATAATTGTTTTCTCGTTGTTTTATCACGTCACTATTGTTTATTAATCAATTGATTATAATCATTAATCACTGTATAACACAAGTGTACACTAATAGAGTTAGCGCCATCTTTTTCACCTTCACTTAGCTATATAAATAAAGACATAAAATATAATACCATTAAAGGTTATGTTTTAATTTCTTCAATTACCCACATTTTTTGGCGAGTGCTGTACCTAAAGGGGTCTTTTTCACTTGCTTCGGCAACTCTCTGTTGCTCTTAAATAAAGATTATCAACAAACAAAGTGCATAGAACTCAATATATGCAATATAAGGACATGCAAGAAGAATAGTGGTGCAACAGGAACAGTGAGGGACCCTAAACCCTCCACAGATATGTAGTGAAACGTGGAAGTTCCCAGCACACAGTAAGATCGCAGACACGTGATTAACTACTATATTGCAGAGTCCTGCCTTAAACTCCATTTGTATCACTGCGCTCGAGCAGTGAATCCTACAGACAGCTGAGCGCAACCAACTGGGGATAATATATTAGCCTAACTAACTGAAGTCTTGTAACGTGTTTGTCACGCAAAAAAATGCTATAGCCATTATTTTATTTTTCTCTAAATCTTACTGAAAAGCAAAAACACGGCCACCTGAGTGGCCACTTAAGTATATTTTTATTTTAATGGTGAAATACAATACATATTGGGCAATATTTACTAAGCAGTATACTGCTATAAGGCCCGTTCCTGCGGTGTTAGAGACCTCACAGCCCATTAAAGTCAATGAACCATTAGGTGTCTTCCAGCGCCAGAAGGCATCTTATGGCAGAACGCTGCTTTGTAAATATGGCCCTTGTTTTCAATCAACAATATCTTATAGATTCTTCTGGAAAATAATCTTTATTAAAATGGAAGTTCCCAGCACAAAGTAAGAATGAAATAGTCAATGAATATGCCAAATCAGATTTTAATGTGAAATAGTAAGTATGCACATAAGCATATTGAGGGTCTGCAGTGTGAAGAGAGGGACGGAACAGGGTGGGGGATGGGGAAAGAAAAAGGGATGTAAAGGGGGCAACGTTTTGGGGGTGAGCCCCTTCTTCAGGCCTGTTCCCAGAGATCAACGGATCAATTGTACTTCCCTTAATCACTGATCATAAAACTTCATGTGTATCTGGAAGAATATTTCCTTCCCCCCTCCCTTCCCCCACCCCTTCCACCCCTCCCTTTCCCCCTTTCCACCTTCCTTTCCCCCTCCCTTTCCCAACCCTCCTCCCTCCCTGCCCCCTCTTCCTCCCTTCCCCCCTCCCTTTACTACTGTATTACTGAGTCCAATTTGCTTTATTTTGTACACCAATCTCTTGTGTGGAACCGTATCAAAAGTTTTGGCAAAATCTAAGTAGACCACATCAACTGCATTACCCTGGTCTAAATTCCTACTTACCTCCTCAAAGAAACAAATAAGGTTTGTTTGGCATGATCTATCCTTCATAAATCCATGCTGATTATTACTAATGATTTTGTTTTCCATTAGGTAATCCTGAATATTATCCTGTATTAAACCTTCAAGTAGTGTACCCACTATTGAAGTCAGGCTTACAGGTCTGTAATTCCCTGATGTGATCTAGCTCCTTTTTTAAATTTAGGCACCACATCTGCTTTACGCCAATCTAGTGGTACTGAGCCTGTGGAAATGGAGTCCTTGAATATTAAATATAATAGTTTGGCTATTACTGAACTTAAATCCTTGAGAACTCTTGGATGTACATTATACCATTGGGGCCAGGTGCCTTATTTACTTTAATTTTTTCAAGCCGCTTTTGAACTTCTTCCTCAGTTAACCAATTGTTCATTAATTAGGAGGTTGTGGCTTACTCCTTTGGCACTACTATTGAAATTGATTCTTCCCTGGTAAACAAAGAGGCAAATAATGTGTTTTATACCTCTGCTTTTTCCTTATCTCCAATAATCTGCCTGCCCATCTCACACTGAAAGGGGCCTATATTTTCTTTTCTCATTTTCTGTTATTAAGATACTTAAAGAACTTCTTAGGGTTGATCTTACTTTCTATTGCACTCCTTTTATCATTATCCATCTTTGCTAATTTGATTGCCCTTCTGCAATTTTTGTTACATTGCTTATAATTCTGATACGATGCCTCCGTCCCTTCTGACTTAAGAATCTAAACGCCTCCCTCTTCTTGTCCATTTCCTCCCCTACCTGTTTATTTAGCCAAATTGGTTTTTACATATTTCTTTTATACTTATTACCGAAGGGTATACACTGATAAGTGTGCTTTTATAACTATGTTTTAAAGACTGCCCATTTATCTTCCACATTTTTCCCTGCAAAAATATCATCCCAATGTACTGTATGCCCTCAGTTTATTAAAATCTGCTTTTCTAAAGTTTAAGGTCTTTGTTGAACCCAAGTAATCTGTTTTTTGATAAGTTATTTCAAATGACACGATGTTATGATCACTGTTACCCAAATGTTCCAGGACTTGAATATTTGTTATTACTTCTACATTGTTTGATATTACCAAATCCAGTATTGCCCCTCTCCTGGTTGGTTCCTCAATAATTTGGGTCATATAATTGTCTTTAAGCACCTTCAAAAACCTGCTTCCTTTTGTTGTAATGCTAATCTCATTGCCCCAGTCTATGTCTGGATAATTAAAATCCCCCATTATGCAAACATGACCCAGTTTTGATGCTTTCTCCATTTGCAAAAGTATTTTAGCTTCCTCAATCTCACCGATATTTGGTGGTTTATAGCATATCCCTACAAACATTTTCTTTATACGTTTACTTCCACTGCTAAATTCTATCCACAAGATCTCTACATTTTCATCATTCCCTTCGTAAACATCTTCCAATATTATAGGCTTTAGATCCTATTTAACACATAAACATACTCTACCTCCTCTTCTATTTGCTCGATCCTTCTGAAAAAGGGAATAACCCTCTAAATTAACTGCCCAGTCATGAGTTTCATCCCCCCATTTTCAGTAATACCTATGATATCATACTACTCCCTTGCAGCTATTAATTCAAGCTCCCCCATTTTGTCTCTCAGGCTTCTTGTATTAGCAAGCATGCATTTCAGTGTTTTTTTCAGCCTGTACTATTATCTTATCTGCTCCTTCCTTTCTGCGCCAACTTTGTTTAGTCTTTAGAAGTTTTCTATTATTATCTCTATGTACTATTGGTGTCTCACTGCTTGTCAAACTCGCACTTGTCCATATTCTACCTCCAAAACCCTTTGTTTCCTTTTCTATTATACAGCTCAACCCCGTTATAACGCGATCTGTTACAACGCGAATCAGCTTATACTTTACAACACGATTATTGGTATCTTAAATACTTTATTGTACAATGCATACAATTGTACATTATGTCTAACGCGATCCGCCTATAGTGCGATGTGATTCTTTGGACCCCAAGCACAGCGTTATAAGGGGTTGAGCTGTATTTAGTTCGTTATCTGTTTCATTTCCCTCCCTCCTTCATCCTAGTTTAAACTCTCCTCCAACATTTTTAACATTCTCACCCCTAGCACCGAAGATTACTGTTCATTGAAATGCAATCCGTCCCTAGAATATAGATGGCACCTCTCAGAAAAGGAGTCCCAGTGCTCTAAAAAACCCAAACCCTCCTTCCTTCAACACTTTCTTAGCCATGCAATAACCTCCCTAATCTCTGACTGTCTCTCTGTGGTAGCTCATGGCACTGGTAGTATTTCAGAAAATACTACCTTGGAGGTCCTTGGCTTAAGCTTTTGGCCTAGCTGTTTTAGGACCCTCAATCTTTCTCTAACTTTGTCATTGGTGCCAGCATGCACTAAGACCGCTGGGTCAATCCCAGCCCCCCCAACAATCTGTCTACCTGATCCGCAATGTGCTGAACCTGTGCACCCGGGAGACAACAAATTGTTCGGTTCATGTGGTCACGGCAACAGATTGCCCTATCTACCTTCCTAATAATGGAGTCCCCTACTACCACAATCTTTCTTGGTATCTGAGCATCCTGTGTCCCCTCTGTGCTGGAGGAACTAATCCGCTGGCTGCTAGAGGAATCAGTCTCCCCCAGCCTTGTTATTTCTGCCAGACCGGATTAACACAGCAGGGGTCCCTGGCAGTCCCATTTAGTTTTGTTTTATTTTATTTATTTTAAGTCAACCATATTCCATTACACATCGGACCAGTACTTTGTCTTCTACTGCACATTAACGGCTGAGTTAGGTACTATCCCCCACAGACATAGAGTGCATTTCTTAGGGACTTATCCAGGCGGCAGTGTCTTTGCTCCATCTGGTGTTTCTTCTACTCATCGCCAAGAGCCAACCTGGACCGTCAGCACCCTGAGAGAATAAGGTAAACTGCTGAGCATCCAGACACCCCTAAGCAGAATTCCTGCTTATAGAGACAGTAATGTTCTTGGGACTGTTTATTTTTGGTGTTTCCCTAGCTGGGGGGGAGGGAGGAGCCCTTGATAGGGGTGTTACATATACAACTGGTGACTGCTAATACAATTAGAAAGCTCTCTCTCCATGTTGCAGACATGTTGCTTGTGGCAGGAAGCTCAAACCAGAGAGACAGACACAGAAAGACTTTTCTTTCCAGCTACTACTAAAATTAGGGGATTGCCTATGATTGGGCAAATATGGTATGTGTAATGTATAATGTGAGACCTGAATGATGAATCAGTTGGGTAAGACATGCACAGAGTATGCTGGTGGGATTGTGTAACTTGTGACAGACAATGAACTTCTGTGTGTTCCTGATATTTACAGAGCTCAGAAGCTTCATCCCATGATGTACCATCTGCATGGTTTAATTACATCCCTGGGGTTAATATCTATTCAGGATGTAGTGTATTAAACACACTGCAGCTCAGCAAGGTCTTAATTAATCTTTTCCGTACTGACACTGAGGCCTGGGAGTGTTAATATGTGACATCAGAATACTTGTGGTCAAATAAAGTTATGTATGTTAATATCGGTTCTCATGACTTGTGTGAATGACTTAAAAGTATGTGCAAGGCTTATCCAATATCACATCAGAGGCAGCAGAAAGATTCACCAAAGACTTGCAATGGATTCCAGTCTCCACAAACATTATCATGATAAAGAATTTGATCCAAAAGCATATACAGAGGCATTCTTCTGTGATGAAACATGTCCCTTGATAGATGAAAGTGTGGGATTCCCTTTGAAAAAATTGCATGAAATGTTCTCTTCAGGTTTGTATATTTATTGTTGTAATAGAATGAATTTGTGGAGACTGACAGATATTTGTATATACAGAAAAAGAATGCATATTTATTACACTAATATAAAAATGTATTTACTAATCATTTTTTATTAACTAATGATTAAATGAAAAGCTATATATGTGATTTGCCTCCAACCCCCATCTTCACATTCATTAATTAAATACCATGGGGGTTATGTATAAAACGTGTTTTTTCTAAATAAAAAGTAAAAGTGCATTGTGTCAAAAAGGCGTTTTCTTACCTGAAATAATTACAATAGCAACATATGTTGCTTTCAGTGAGATACAATGTAACACAGATAATGTGTCATTTAGATATACACTCATGTTCTTATTACCTGCAGCATGAAATTTTTTTCTTTTTTTATTGTATTTTGATATTAGGAAGGTTTTTTTTTAAAAAAATAACCTTAAATGCTTGTTAATTATGTATGTATGTATGTATGTATTGTGACAAACGCCCCTCTTTTGTAGTGGTGACGTCTGTCTTGTTCTTCCCGACACAGTCTTCTAGGGTTACTTATACAAAAACAGGATCATGCAAAGTATTACGTTGCTTAACTCAGGCTTCTGCCTGCTTTATTTTCATCCAAGTAAGGTACTGCAGCTTTAATATGTGTAGGCAAGAGTCACTCAGATATTTACATTCAGCGGTTTACTCATACAGTATCAGTGTTATAGTATTTCCCACACTGTTATTTCAAGTAACAAGAAACCAAATTATATAAACAAAATCCTATCCCTTTCAGGGATCTAACTGCACATCAGAATCAGCCCCTAACTGCTGCTGGGCCAACTAACCTGGTTCCCCAGTTTAAAACAATGCCCTCTTATTTAGGGTCACCAGATAAAACATACAGGGCCTTATTCAGAAAGCCTCGATAAGGCCCTTATCGAGCACTTATCGCCCAACATGGGTACTTGTATTCAGATAGCCTCGATAAGTGCTCGATAATGGCCTGTATCGATGCAAAATTTTATCTCCATCCTAAATTCGCTGACTGAGCAGCGATCAGCCCCTTATCGACCATTTTCGGAAGGTTGATAAACTCCCGCGATACTGAGACCCGCGAGTCGGGTGTCACGGCATATCGCAGCCCATCGCAGCCCTAAAAGACGATTTTCTCCCCAAATCCAATAGACCACAAAATTGTTGGTCAATTGTTGGGGAGATAGGTCGATGAGCTGTGATATGTCGGGACTTAGAAAAAATCAGGCCCCTTTCCTGCCTCGGATTGATGCCGGGGGTCTCGGAGCTGATAGCCATTAATAGCAGCTCTGGACCCCCCCCGGCATGCATCCGAGGCAGGAAACATGCATATGCAGCAACTTCATTACCTTAGCGGCTAACCGCTAAGGCAATGAAGGGGTTAAACACCTGTGCCAGGCTTACTGTAAGAAACATACAGTACAATACAATACTGTGGCTAGCGGGGGTGGGTGAAGGGGGAATTTCGCCCTTAGTGGCTGTTTAGGCAATGCGGGGGGGTTGCGGGGGGAGTTAACCCCTTCATTACCTTAGCGGTTAATACTGTTAAACCGGTACTAATACTTATAACTAAGTATATTAATAAACAATAATACCGGTTAATGCACCTCTACACTATTAAAGAAATATATATTTAAATAAATAATTTTCGGGCGACATTTAAGCTGGGAGAGGCGGCTCTCTAAGAGCCGCTCTCTCTGCAGCAGAAATGAATCGCTGGTTTAGGCCTTTTCAGAGGCTCGATGCTGTCGCTGGCAGCAACTCGCCCGTTTTGGGCATTTTGCTATCACTGGTAATCGAGCCTTTCTAAATACCGTGATAGCAACGCCCAAAAAACAGTCATTTTAAATTCCCTTGCGTTTTTTTTTATGAACCTTCTCTGAATAAGGTCCACAGTCTTTTAGATACGGCAGTAAACATGTGTTTGTCTTATCTGTTCGTGGTGGGAACTCGGACCCAAGTGTCCAGGCAAATCCACTGGTACTGGGATACTTGAAGGGGCCGTACACCCCGAACTGGATGCAGGGGAGCAGCGAAGCCCCCAGTCTCCAGGCTCTAAGGAGAGAGCCTGAAATGCAAACCTCTCTGCTCTAAATACCTGTGCTAGTGATTAGGAAAAACAAAGGAATGGAAGCAGGCACACGGTCTTTCTAAAGGTGCAGTTTATTGTGCCACCAAAGGTCCAACGTTTTGGCAAATAGATTGCCTTTATCAAGGAGAGGCACTTTGGACCTTTGGTGGCACAAAAAAACTGCACCTTTAGAAAGACCGTGTGCCTGCTTCCATTCCTTTGCTCGAATACTTCTGGGATGTCTGGACCTCCCTGGATACAGCGCACCGGCAGATAAGTACCCCCCTCCAGCACCTACCAGCGGTGTGCATGTGCTTCTACATATGACTAGTGATTAGGAAAGCAGGTGAGGGAGAACTAAACCCATTGTAATCTGTGGTCTGGATTTTCCATCCACCAGCCTGAGTTAATGTGAAGCTGTGGAATGGATCATTTTTAACTATTCCTGCACTTTCTGACCTAAAACGGGGCAGAAAGCTGCCTAACATCTTTGGAGTATGTCACAGTATGTATGTATGTATGTTTGTATGTATGTATGTATGTATGTATGTATGTATGTATGTATGTATGTATGTATGTATGTATGTCTTTATGTATATAGTGCCATTGATGTACACTGGCGACACACTTTATTCGAGCTCGGCTAGTCCCACGAATTCGGGTATACCCGGGTGTATTGAGGTTTGTGACTGTTTTCTGCCCGAGTGCATTGAGTTATTTTCCGGCAGGGATTGAAGCATTTTATTCCCGCTGGCTGCAATTTTGCAGAGTACATATATATATACTGCATTACAATTCATGAATTTATGCCATCTGGTAGACCCGCGAAGCATTGCAGCCTATTAAATCCTAATCATCATCATTTAACAGATCAGCCGCCCGTCAGCCAGGCATGAACCCAGGCTGGGAAGGCAAATGCAACGGGGCTTGTCAGAGGTGAGGAGCGGCGCATTCCAGGTATCTGCCAGGTACATACCGGGTATTTGCTCGAATAAAGTGTGTCGGTGCAGTACAATGCGCTTCACAGCAGTAATACACGTGACAATCATATAAATAACAATATAAATAAACACACACATTCCCAGCATGCTCTAACTCCAACACCCACCACACATATATATTAAACACAGAAATGGTGCCGCAGTCAAATCAACTCTGAGAGAGACCTAATAATACACAAAACCAGATATCAAGGTAAAAGTAGCCTTCTGGCAGTGCTACCGACCCAGATAAATTAATAAACACAAAAAGAAAAGAGAAGGATCAAAATAAAGGAGCACTCAAATAGTATGTAATAGAAAAATTGAAAAATGGACTTTATTAGCAATGCATCATAAAAACACAAGAGACAAACTCAAACACAAACCACATGAAAAACTGCTGCAAAATATAATTAATAATAACTTAACACAAATCAACCCCTAACCTGGAAAGACCAAATAGTAAGAGTTCCAACAGAGCATAACAGAACCAGGGAAAAAAAATATTCCCCTAGTAATGTAACAAGGATCGGACGATCAAAATGAGAACTCAAAGGAAAATATAAATGGACAAACCAGAGCGCAGAAAAATTAATCAAAATACTGTGAATCAGATATCAAAGACATTACAAATATAGCATAGAATAACACAATAACATAACAGTCACAGAATAATAATTGCTGGGGGAGATATGTGTAACATGCAGCAGAAAATACCCAAATGGCTTAAAAAATTATAATAGATAATGAGGGTAAAGCCACAAGGGTAAGTAAACAAAAGACCCTGTGAAAAATGCTGGAACAGCCTAATGCTGATGGTAAGTAGCAGGCAGTAGTGAGATGTGAACTAACAGCCCAGCAACAGTGGATACTAGAGCATAGGGCAAATTAGGCAGTGAGGAAGTCCCCTTAAGCTGACAGCCCAGTAGCCATGAGCACTAAAACGTAGGACAAGTAAAGCAGGTAAAGCAGCAAGTCCCCATGGGCTAGCAGCCCAGCATCAGTAAGCACTGCAAACGTGAGGCAGACAAAGCAGCACAGTACAGACCAGCTGCAGGAGTCCCAGCACAGAGAAAATAACATCAGTGTAGTCCACACATTCCACACGGGTCTCGAAGTCTAGGGGTAGTGACAGGGTTGTCTCTGCTCCGCTCCGACGGCTGTTTCGCCAAAAAGGCTTCTTCTGGGAGCGTTGGGCTTAGGCATCCATGCATGTTCTTTAAAGGGCTCCAAATTCGCGCCAAAAGCAATGTTAGACTCCCAGACCCGAATACAATTAATAATCACTTACAGGTATGGGGAAACTAAATTGTCCTTTGCATGAAAGCTCAAGAAATAAAGTCTCTGGCATAAATTCCTGAAGTAGGGGTAAATCTGTAGTTACGATGTTAACCCCTTGCGCTGTACTTGAACGGAATCTTGAGCAAAGCTTGGATAAGTCATGAATCACACTGGGGATAGCTCGGCAGGCATGGTTATAGAGTTTACAGTCCTATCCCTAACATGCAAGCCCAATCCCCTCCGTGGGAACATTTAACCCACCAATCCCTGTTCTGCCAGGAGTTTGTAAGAAGGGCAAAAGTTGCTTCCTGTTCTGGTACGAGCATATGCAACAGAAATATCATCTTCCCCCACCTGGCCACTTGCTACTTAGCGTATGCCACCCTGCTTCTTTAATGAATGCCACCCAGTCTACCTCACTCCTGCCGCTGAACAAAACGTTTAACACCTCTATTTCTTTGAAGCTCAGAGGTTTTCTGCTACGCATTTCAAAGCCCTGGATTACACACCCCCAAGTGTCATCTCCTGGCTATAATGTTAAGTTCCTTACTCTTAAAATATTTGCATGTTAATACATTCATTGCTGGGCACAGGAAAAGCTTCCTGCCGGTACCTTTTAAAACATAACTAAAACACAGTTTATATATATATATATATATATACATACGTTCTGTATGTGTGGAGGACACCAAACAATATGTATGGGATTAGTACATCCTTAGCTAGCTGCACTCCAAAAATTAGAGTGCTAGCTTGCTCCTTGTGTCTGAAATACAATTGTCCCAATTAGCATACATTGCTATTACTGCAGCTATGGACTGCGCAGCAAAATGGGGACAATAATGATGATGGAGGGGAAAATATGATATTGGGATGACAATACACTTTAACCCCTTCCATCCCAACAGGGATTAGGGTTAATAGCAGTGGTGTAGGAAAAACCACATCAGGGTGATGCTGCACAGACATTTAACCCCTTCAGTCCCAATGCGATTTAGGGTTAATCACTGCAAAACAGGGACAATACGGTGTTTCAGGGAAAAATATGACATTTGTGGTGTACATAGAATGAACCCCTTCTGCCTTTATTATTGGCCTGATTAACCCCCGATTGTCACAGTATTGTCCACTTGTTTCACTCCTATTGAACTCCCTGTTTAACTCCACACTGCATGCTACTTAAAAAAGGTCTATTTTAAATATTTACTTTTTTAAATGCAGGCTACTACATAATATATACATAAATATAATGAATGGGTATTTTATTATTTCTAACTGTTGATGCAGGGCGTGTGAGAGGAGACACATTGATTGATATCTCTGCGGGTCCATTCATTTACCATCTGTTATCCGCCTGTGATATCTTCAAGGAGATTATTGTGGTAGAATTTACTGAGCCCAATATCCAGGAATTTGAGAAATGGCTTAAAAAGGATCCAGGAGCTGCTGATTGGTCATATGCAGCAAAGGTTCTTTGTGAACTAGAAGGCAACAGGTAACATATTTCCAAGTACATTATTACAAAACAAATAACAGCTGTATGTGCCAGTGAACATCTCATCTTCATGTTCCATCTTGTCAACAGGTCATTTAACAGCTCGGAAAAGTTACATAGTTACATAGTAGATGAGGTTAAAAAAGACATGTGTCCATTAAGTTCAACCTATGCTAAATTTAGACAACAGATACTTTGGGGGCTATGCACTAAGCTCAATGGCTTTGTGTTCTGATTTGGCAAAAAAGCAGGTTCGTTAAAAAGTCAAACCGGGGACGCGATTCACTAAGGCCTTGAGGCCATTTTTTAATGTACCTGCTCAAAATAGCTCAGAACACCCACAGCGTACAGCTTTTTTTCCCACTGCTAGCGTTCTTAACCTTTACATACACTAGCTGATAGAAAAAAAAACGCATGTAACATTTGCATGGAGATTTTCCATGTCCATGCAAGGCTGTTACAGGCGATCGTACACTAAATAAATACATTTTAATAATAGTGTACATGAGCATGGGGGTCTCAGGACCTGAACCGCATTGGTTTCAGGTCCTAAGACCCCCTACTTCAGGAGATACAGGCCCCATTATGGGGTGCCGGTATCCCCTGCACTTTAAAGCTCCCTTCGTCACGTGACCGGGACATTTAAATTCTGCAGGGGATACCGGCACCCCATAAAGGGGCCTATATCTCCTGAAGTAGGGGGTCCGCGAGGCTGAAACCAATGCGGTTCAGCTCCGGAGACCCCCTGCACATCTAAACTGGTATTAAAACACACATAACAATAAATAATAATTCATTACCGTAGCGGCTATCCGCTATGATAATGAAGCTGCTTTAATGTTTTTTTAATAATAGTGTGCGGGAGCAGGTAAATATTATCTGCAGGTACAAGGTACTGTACGGCTATGGGCACTACGTGTGCCCCCACGTACACTAACCTCTACCTAGGTTGGATGGAAGAGGTTAGCATATTCTCCAAAGCAATGTTACAATACACTGGACACATCGATATGTGGATCAGATATATCGATGATATTATGTTGTTGTGGCAGGGAAGCAGACAAGAACTAGATATATTTCTCAACCTTCTAAATGCCAATGAACACAAGCTCAAATTGACTTCAGAGATCAGCAGTGAAAGCATTACCTTTCTAGATCTTAAAATCACCAAAACCCAAAGTGGCTATCTTTCTACCTGCAATTACAAGAAGAAGACAGTGACTAACACCTACCTCATGGCGGAAAGCTTCCATCCGAAACCTGTAATCAGGGGTATCCCAACTGGCCAATAACTCTGGATCAGACGGAATTGTTCAGATTTGGCAACTTTCATGACACAAGCCAAAGAAATTAGAGACAACTTCTTGGCTCGTGTCTATTCAAAAGCACAACTCAAGCTAGCCTACCATCGAGCGGTGACTACACCAAGAGAAGACCTTCTCACAAACAAACAAAAAACCAATGGGAATAAAGAAATTAGATGCATCAGTACATTCCATGGGCAATGGAAAGACATTAATTACATACTAAACAAACATTGGCACATACTCACCTGTGATGAAGATTTAAAAATGGTCCTAAAAGAAAGACCATCAGTTGTCTGGAGGCGCTCCAGGAATATGCGGGACCATCTTGTGCACAGTCACTTTACGAGACAAAAAAACAAGGGGACATGGCTCACGGTTAAAGGCTTTTTCAAATGCCATCTTTGCAAGGCCTGCGAATTCCTGAGAGAAAGTCAAACTTTCACCAATACACAAAACACAAAAACCTTTACCTTGGAGATTTCATCAATTGTAAAACACAGGAGTCATCTATTTGATCACCTGCTCCTGCAGAAAGAAATATGTTGGGAACACAAAACGTGAATTTAGGAGAAGAGTCCTAGAACACCTGGGCTCTATTAGAAATTCCGTTGACACCCCAGTCTCCAGACATGTACGTGAAATCCACGCTGGAGATATAAATACACTCACCTTTCAGGGTATCGACCACATTGCCCCTAATATACGTAAGGGCAATTGGGACCAAAAACTTTTATAGTGTGAAGCCAGATGGATCTACACACTACATACACAGTATCCATCTGGTTTAAATGAAGGATTTGTATATACCCCCTTTCTGTGACCTGAGATATATATGTACCTCATTATGTATTCTTCTCAGCATCTAACACTGGTACTCTCTATGTAACCTGAATCACACCTTGTGACAATTAAAAACATGACAAAAGGCCATTATACGCAACAATTACACCTATGCATCTATCTGCTACACTTCATGCAGTACCTGCACGCCACCATCATACTAGGCCAACATTAGCGTCTATCGGTTGCTATGGTAATGCTAACATATAAAGGGGCCGACAGAGACGCGGTAACGCCCACCCCGGAAGAAGTCGCAAGTAGCGACGAAACGTACTTTGGGTCTTAGCCGACATGATGGCAGTAAAGCATACTATCTGAAATTTATGTTCATTAGTTTGGGACCTTCTGTCCCAACTCCTTACCCACTCTATCTATGGTATTGCCAGTGCTGTTTCAGATCTCGTCAACGTGATCTGCTGTGATGCTGAGTCATGGGACTTGATTCCCACTCATAACGTACGCGGCACTGCTGCAATAAAAATCATCAGTATCTATGTATCATCCACTGTGTTACATACCATCTGTATATGCCACGCTGTTATACTTCCACTAGACGGAACACAGCGGTCTTTTTTATCTCCAAACACTTGGGTATATTATCTGCTGATAGCAGCTTACAGACTTAAGGGTTCTCTTAACCCCTTAGGCACGATATCGCGCTTTACCTTGGCTATTAATCAAGAGAATCTACTGAGACATTGACCCAGGTTTTTTGATCCCTACTCATAACACACGCAGCTGCTACTATTATATTAACAAGTGAGGATCAGAGATCAATATAGATCCAGAGACCCCTGTGTAAGGTACTCTGCATACACACCGGATTGATATATTCCCAATACATCAAAATATACAGCAATCTCCCTGATCTAAAAACATTTGGGAGCACCATTTACCGACAGCAGCACACAGTAAAAACTTTTTAACCCCTTAGACACAATATATAGAGATTCACTCTATTACGCTTTTTTGGATATTGTCCATCACTACGCTGGGAGTTAATATCTTACTATTTAGATTCTGCGGGAATGATATTTACATGTAGAATACCCATTGATAATAATACCACTCAAACAATGTGACAAGTCGATCCATATATATCCAGCTTAAAGCGATATCAACATACATATTACTAAATGACGTAGAGGACTCTAAATATATGTATACATGATAGTGATAGGATATAACCATAACATACATGGGATGTATACCTACCTGTATCGGTAATTGACTTTACCATCACGAAGGTTGTATGACCACGGTATTATACCACACATGCGCAGAAGATCACCATGGTCTCTACTGAAACAATGTTTTAACAAATATAATAAATAGGGTCACTACAACAACATATCATATATCTTACGGTACCCCGTGAATTAGATGAGATTGAGCTTGTCTTATCACACTACTATTATAACTATTATTATTAATGGTTTGAAGAATCAGAAACACAGCCAATATACAAGACTAACACCACTGTACAGTGTACCGCACAGTACTATACAGACTTTACACTGTATGTTCACTGTAACTAAGTAATAATTCTCTGCTACAAGCAATCTAACTACAGGGAATTTTTTCCCTATAGCAGTATTGTTGCATCACATGTGCACTTGATATGGCTTGCTGATTATAAATTTGGAAGGCAATACCAGGAGTTGTATCTGTACTTTTATTATTAGGAATTGACATAAATCTCATTTAGGGGCATTTATATATACCCTGTTCTCACGAACCAGGATATATATCTGTATTTTAATTATTATTATGTTTTCAAATAAAATTATTTTAACTGTATACACTTAGTTGCAATTTTTGACCTTGTTATAACTTAGGGCTCTATGCACTAAGCGCCGAAAAAGTGCAATCGCCAAGTGTTCCCTATCGGCATGATTTTGGCGATTTGCCCTCGCAGTATTCAGTAAGGACCGAATCCATGGCGAATCACTGCGAAAGCAAAACGCCGATGAGCCGGTGATAAAAAAGCCTGGCTCCCGATAGCCTGGTGATAGGCCATTTCTGCCGATATGTGTTTGCAGCAGAGAGAGATCAGCCACTCTCTCTGCGCAAACATCGGCACATTAAAAATCTTTCTAAACAACTTTTACTCTAAGTGTACATGTGCAGGGGGTCTCCAGAGCTGAACCGCATTGGTTTCAGGTCCGGGGACCCCCTGCTTCCCGAGATACAGGCCCCTTTATGAGATGCCGGTATCCCTCTGCATTTAAAGGTCCCGATCACGTGACTGCGGAATGTAAACACAGCAGAGGGATACCGGCACCCCCTAAAGGGGCCTGTATCTCGGGAAGCAGGGGGTCCCTGGACCTAAAACCAAAGCGGTTCAGCTCCAGAGACCCTCTGCACATCTACACTATGTGTAAAACACACATATAAATAAACAATCATTCCTTACCTTAGCGGCTATCCGCTATGGTAATTATGCAGCCATAATGTATTTTTAATAATATTGTGCGGGAGCAGGGGGTCACCTGAGCTGAACCACATTGATTTGTGGCTCAGGGACCCCCTGCTCCTGAGTTACAGGCCCTGGTAAGGGGCATCGGGTGCCAGTGTCGCCGCCATCTTTATAGAGCCCACATCGCATCTTGAATGCTATAAAGATGGCGGCGACACTGGAACATATGCCCAAAACCGGGGCCTTTAACTCGGGAAGCAGGGGGTGCCTCAGCCACAAATCAATGCGGTTCATCTCAGGGGACCCCCTGCTTCCACACAATATTATTAAAATACATTAATGCTGCTTCATTACCATAGCGGATAGCCGCTAAGGCAATGAAGGGGTTAAGGAATAATAGCATGTTTATTGTGGACAATTGCCCCCAATAAACATTGCAATACACAACATACACCCCCTGTGCCCCCAACAAACCCTATACCCCCATTACATATATCTCATTTTTGGGATGTACAGCAATGATACTAGAGGCCGGCGGGGGCCCTCAGGTTTTCCCCGCAGGCCTGCAGTACCAATTCTGTGCCCCCCCCCAAAATACAACAACACAAATACTTTACAATAAATACACTACCTCTAAAACATACAATACAATAATGGGCAAAATTACTATTATCCACAAATGGATAATAGTGCATTTGTCCATTTAAAATACATAAAGAACAATAAATACATTAAATACATATTGCACTCACCCATGTCCGGCTGCCACGATGAAGACAATCCTCATCTTCATCCTGCCCATGCCCCCTCTGCTGCTGCAAAACAGAAACAAGAATAAAAACATCCAATGTAATGTCCCCTAACCACTTAATCACCATAGCATTTATTAACCGCTACAGTCATTACGGGGTTAACTCACCCTCACCCACCACTCCAGAGGCCTACATACCCTCCCCCACTACCCCCCACCCCATGAGGCCTAACCACCCTCACCCAATACCCAGCCGGGAGGCCTACCCACATACCCTTGGCACATACCCTTGGGGCCAATACCCCCTCTCCCCCCCACAGTACCCACAATAAAAACAATACACAGCCCACAATAAACATCATTCTATTTATTAAATACATAACCCACCCCCTGTGCCCCCCCATAAATACATGATTTATTCTTTTACATACAGGGTTCATACCCCAGGCCCACGTGAGTCCCCGGTGGGCCCGACGGGTCACCTCACAGATCTACAGGTTACCAGCAACGTGTTTAATACAGGTTCTGGAGGCCTGTTGGTGGGTCCCGCCAAGCACCATGGCCCACCAGGTGGTCTCCGCGGGTCACCGTGGGCCACAATTGGGTCCCCACGGTAGGCCCGCAGAGGTCTGGGAGCCCCGGGCCAGACCCACAGGTTTCTGAGGGTCCTCGTGTGGTTCCCACGGGGTCTAGGGACCCACGGGTGGGCACTACGGGTCCGCGTTACCCCCAGAGATGTGGGACCATCGGTTCTTCCCCGCACACTACTGGTCCGCGGTGCTCCCACAGATGTGGGGACACCGGTTCTTCCCCGCAGACTATGGGTCCGCGGTGCACCCACAGATGTGGGGCCACCGGTTCTTTCCTGCAGGTGCCCATCGTGGACCCACCAGCCTGAAACCCATGAGATACCCAAGGATACCGCAAATGGTCTCCAGAGGTCTCACGCAGAACCAAAAAGAACAAACCCTGAATATAAAAAAAATAAACCTGCCCTATACATTAAATATATCAATCCATTCCCCCCCCCCCCCCCCACAACACACAGTACAATAATGTGCAAAATAACTATTATCCAGATAGGGATAATAGATTATTTGCCCATTATTAAACACATTAACTAGCATAATAAAATAAATAAAGTTCTACTGACCTCATCGATAAGAAGCCCCCATCGATAGCTCAATCCTTATCCTCCATTGCCAACAAAATACATAGCCAATACATAGCAATAACATTCAGATATCAATGAACCCCTTAATCACCTTATCGGATAATAACCGCAAAGGTAATTAAGGGGTTAAGCCACCATGGCCCGATACCCACCCTTCACCCATTCATTTGAACAGTGGCTTCATCATGCATCTATATATATACACACATATATATATATATATGTATATATATACGCCAACCTCACACTGATGATACCCATCAAGGTTGAAACATGTCTGTGAGTGGGTTAACTGACTTTACATCTCCCAAGTCCTTGCTTAAAAGCTGTGTTTAAAGCAGCATGCATTGACTAAGGGTTGCTCATGTAATGTGAGCATGAGATAAAAGGTGGCACTGTGTGCTCATTTGCATGTCATTTCCCAGAATCCCTTGCTGCAGTGGAAGTGCCATTTGCTGGGTGATAATGGTGAAATACTCACAGGAGCAAAGGTATATTCACAGCAGTTGGCAAATTGGGTTGCCACCCTTGAAGATATCTGTGAGCTGAACCCCCCTAGCGATTCTCCGTCAGCAGTATGTGTATAGAGAGAGGGAGAGAACTACATAGTGCGATCAGTATGAAAATTTTATGTATAAAAAACACAATAAAAATGCGCACTTACAATTTGCACAAAGATTAAAAGCATGTATCACATTATGTGAATGGAGGATGTCCCGAACAGCTCACCGCCTCCTTCAGGTCAGTCTACTGGCTTCCACAGCTCTGTGTCCTGGACCGGAGCTTCCTTCTGCGCGCCCGTCTGCAAGATGTGACGTCACTGCATTCAGAGCTGGTTCTACGGATCGTCTCCAAGACCAAAATTGGTCTACTGGTAAACTCTACGCGTTTCGCCCAGCTACCAAACTGTTTCTCGGCTTCGTCAGGAGTGTGGTTTGTGTTCTATTGGTGGCTATTTATACATCTTTTTCAATTAATAAAACGGCTCAATTTATTCAATAAATCAATTAGCTTAGATTGCACAGGGGAGTAGGTGTTGGAATAAATCAGGATATAATGAACATGGGTACATAGGTAACACTTGAACATGGGGAAACTACACTCCATTAATATCATGAATTATATTTAACAATTACTAATAAATATCAATTGCAATCGGACCCTTAATGGTTATTATGAGATGTCACCTGACAGATGCTCATATTTCAGATAGTTGGCAATGAAGTTTAAGGAGTGCATAACAAATGCACATTAATTATATCCATAATACGAATGGGAGGGAAAATGAGGAATTGTACTGCAATAGATACTAATATTGACCCTATTAGTTTAAGGGAGTTAATGACAAGTTAATACATACAGGAGCTTAGTTTATAGTTAACAAAAGTGGTGGCATACCATCTTTACTAGATTTTGTGTCTATATATAGGCCAAAAAGGAGACTAATGAGGTTTATACAGAAGATGTCATGGTTCATCAAAAAAGGCAAAATTTCAGGACACTTCATGGCACATTAAAGGATACTTGACCCATATTCTTTATGGGCAATTTATGAGGGTAGGACTGATGTTGCTATGCTTCCTGATCACACACAGAGAAAAATGTACTGCAGTGATCAAACAGAAATATGACGTGGGGGTGATCTATTGAGCAAACTACTACAGTGACATATCATTTACAATAAATGGTGCATATAAAATGAATATCAATGGACATAGATAATATACAAAGACATATTAATATATGAAGATATCAGAGACAGATAGCCATTCCTGGAGGTAGATCTGAAACGAAAAGCAGGTGAAAGCAACAAGGGAGCAGAGGCGAGACTAAACTCCTCCATTGACAGATATACATAGTGATATTTAGTTCAAAAAAGGTGCGATATCTATCTCTGCGTTTAATCCTCTAGGGGCTAGTGTTTTGAGACGGTGAATCCAAAAGGTTTCCCGTTTCAAAAGTTCTAAACCCCTATCACCTCCCCTCCAATGGGGTAATACATGTTCAATGGCTTTAAAGGTTAGGTATGTCGGTTCCCCACCATGGAATTCAGTAAAATGGTTGGGGATACTGTGATTGGTTAATTTCCTTCTGATGCCACTAAGGTGCTCGATGATTCTTGTCCTTATGGGCCTGATTGTTTTACCAATATATTGTAACTTGCATGAACATTCTATCATGTAAACTACATGATCTGTTCTGCAAGTCATGGAAGTATTAATATTAAAGACCTCGCCCGTGACATTAGTGGTTAGACGTTGTGTTTTTACAACAATATAAAGAATGTAATATCATTCCCAGAGGACTAAGGGTTCGAAAGAAACCATCCTTTGATTTAGAGGATGAAATATTCTTAGCAGATTGGAAAGAAATATTGGATAGATGTTCTTATGGGCTGATTGATTTAATTATTAAACAGCAGAAAACACATCTCAAACAACTAGATGAAGAAATAAATGAAATAAAAGACAAATTAACCCCCTTTGAGAATTCTAAGGAATTTCAAGAAAAAGACATTGCACTCCAAAATAAACTAGAGACTTTAGAAAGAGATACGGATAACAACAAAACCTTAAAATTACATAGAGATGAGTAAGACTACAGAAAGGGAGAACAAAGAGATTGGAATATTAATAGAACATTCAAAAAATATTATAAAACTGATTACAGAAAGGACAAACATGGGGAAAAATATAACAATTATGACAATAGGAAAGCACACACAGAAAGGGATAGAGAAGAGAGATTTGAACATCATGATAAGGCTAATACACATAGGGATAACCATCATTCACCCTCAAAAGAAGAATATAGAGGTAGGGATAGAGCGAACTATACCCCTATCAATCAATCTAAAAAAGATAGAAGAGATGAAGTTAGACTAAGAAAACAACAAAAAAAGACCCACTCTTTGGACTCTAGATAGAGAAAAGATAATAAAGATAAGAAAGAACCAACTAAACAAAACAGCACAGATTCCTCTTTTTTAGGGGCGGAGGGGCCTTCCAGTTTGTGGGACACAAGTCAGAAACAACCACAAGCAGAGAAGGGAACAATGAGCAGCTCAAAAAGAGGAAGACTCTCAGAGGAAAGAGGGGTAGAAGAAAGCACAAGAGACAACAAAAGGAGTGCAAAATAAACGTTGAAAACGTCTTTAATCTTAGTACCACATCTCTGACAGACACACATAAGAGTGTACTATCAAAGGGACTATCGTTCGCACCTATGAAGACACATAGTAGCTTCAATCTTTTTTATAGATGCTAATCGTTTCCTTAGGAAACTCACTGTGAAACGTTAATTTTTGGGAAGACACATAGAGCATAATGTTACCAAAGAAGTACCAGCAGTGGTAGCAGAAGAGAGGAAATTTATCCATACTGGATTGAAACAAAAATCTAAATTTTTTCCACATTTTGCTACTGGCAATCATTTGGATGTCTTCTTTGATATGGTCACTAAGGACTTTGAGACTCTAAACTCTGACCTAACAGCTAAGGGTAAAAAAATAGAAAATCTCACTAAGAATGAGAAAGATGCTCTTAAAGAACTTATGGATAACCAAGACTTGGTCATCAAACAGGCCGATAAAGGGGGGGGGAATAGTTCTTATGGATCGTGTAGATTATGAACGTGAGGCATCAAGACTATTGGGAGACACAAACACCTATGTGAAATTATCTTCCAATCCCATTATCAAATATACTGAAGAATTTAAGACCCTGCTAGACAGAGGAAAGGAGACCGGCATACTTGATGAAAAAGAATATAATTTTTTGTTTCAAAATAAAGCCAAAATGCCGGTCTTCTATTTCCTACCCTAGATCCATAAGAGTGTAGTCAATCCCCCAGGAAGACCTATAGTCTCGGGGATTGACTCACTCACTGCTAACCTCTACCTTTATATAGACACTATACTACAACCTTATGTAGTCAAACAAAGGGCCTATTTGAAGGATACAGTTGACATACTTAATCTCTTGAGTGGGATAAAATGGGAAAATCATTACATACTAGTAACCTGTGATGTTGCTTCGCTTTATACCATCATTGAACACACACAGGGATGTGAAGCGGTGAGGAGTGTTCTGCAGGAAGATAACAGTTTACCAGAATCACAAATTGATTTTATGATTGATAGTATAAAATTCAAATTAGAGCACAATTATTTTTGGTACGCACACACTTTTTACTTACAGAAATGTGGGACGGCGATGGGGACGAGATTCTCACCAAGCTACGCCAATCTGTTTGTTTCAGATTGGGAAAAACATAACATCTGGATGGAGGGGGAGCTTGGTGCGAATCTTGTCCTTTATCGCCATTACATAGATATTATTATTTTTGTTTGGAGGGGTGGTGAAGACACTTTGTTAAAATTTATTGACAGTATGAATGTCAATACTTATAATTTAAAATTCACGAGTGAATGGAGTCACCAACAAATTAATTTTCTAGATTTGAATATATACATTGAAAATGGAGCAATAAAAACAAAGACATATTTCAAAGAGATAGATAAAAACAATTTTATTAAAAGAGACAGCTGCCATCTACCAAGATGGATGGATAATGTTCCATCCAGTCAATTTACCAGAATCAGAAGAAACTGTACAGACAATGAACAATACCACACTCAATCAGAAAAAATAAAGGATAGGTTTCTGGAAAAACAATATTCTGAGGAGAAAATCGAATCAGCTAGGAAGAAGGCAGAGGGAGTTCATAGAGGCGACTTATTAATACCTAAACAAAAAAATACAGTTAGGAACAACAAATTTGACTATGCATTCCTGACAGGATATAGTAGAGATGCTGGGAAAGTGAGAAAGATCATTACAAAACACTGGGAGATTCTTAAAAATGATCCAATTTTGGGCCCCAACATCCCAGATAAGCCCAATGTGATCTTTACTAAAGCAAGCAACCTCAAGAACAAACTAGCCCCCAGTGCGCTCAGGGACAACAAATCTAAGGATAATGGGTGGCTGAATAAGAAAGGCTTTTTTGGTTGTTCCACCTGTAGGGCATGCCGGTTTAAATCATCAGAACAAACTAAGTTCAGCTCTAATGTCATGGGTGAGGTCTTTAATATTAATACTTACATGACTTGCAGAACAGATCATGTAGTTTACATGATAGAATGTTCATGCAAGTTACAATATATTGGTAAAACAATCAGGCCCATAAGGACAAGAATCATCGAGCACCTTAGTGGCATCAGAAGGAAATGAACCAATCACAGTATCCCCAACCATTTTACTGAATTCCATGGTGGGGAACCGACATGCCTAACCTTTAAAGCCATTGAACATGTATTACCCCATTGGAGGGGAGGTGATAGGGGTTTAGAACTTTTGAAACGGGAAACCTTTTGGATTCACCGTCTCAAAACATTAGCCCCTAGAGGATTAAACGCAGAGATAGATATCGCACCTTTTTTGAACTAAATATCACTATGTATATCTGTCAATGGAGAAGTTTAGTCTCGCCTCTGCTCCCTTGTTGCTTTCACCTGCTTTTCGTTTCAGATCTACCTCCAGGAATGGCTATCTGTCTCTGATATCTTCATATATTAATATGTCTTTGTATATTATCTATGTCCATTGATATCCATTTTATATGCACCATTTATTGTAAATGATATGTCACTGTAGTAGTTTGCTCAATAGATCACCCCCACGTCATATTTCTGTTTGATCACTGCAGTACATTTTTCTCTGTGTGTGATCAGGAAGCATAGCAACATCAGTCCTACCCTCATAAATTGCCCATAAAGAATATGGGTCAAGTATCCTTTAATGTGCCATGAAGTGTCCTGAAATTTTGCCTTTTTTGATGAACCACAACATCTTCTGTATAAACCTCATTAGTCTCCTTTTTGGCCTATATATAGACACAAAATCTAGTAAAGATGGTATGCCACCACTTTTGTTAACTATAAACTAAGCTCCTGTACGTATTAACTTGTCATTAACTCCCTTAAACTAATAGGGTCAATATTAGTATCTATTGCAGTACAATTCCTCATTTTCCCTCCCATTCGTATTATGGATATAATTAATGTGCATTTGTTATGCACTCCTTAAACTTCATTGCCAACTATCTGAAATATGAGCATCTGTCAGGTGACATCTCATAATACCCATTAAGGGTCCGATTGCAATTGATATTTATTAGTAATTGTTAAATATAATTCATGATATTAATGGAGTGTAGTTTCCCCATGTTCAAGTGTTACCTATGTACCCATGTTCATTGTATCCTCATTTATTCCAACACCTACTCCCCTGTGCAATCTAGGCTAATTGATTTATTGAATAAATTGAGCCGTTTTATTAATTGAAAAAGATGTATAAATAGCCACCAATAGAACACAAACCACACTCCTGACGAAGCCGAGAAACAGTTTGGTAGCTGGGCGAAACGCGTAGAGTTTACCAGTGGACCAATTTTGGTCTTGGAGACGATCCGTAGAACCAGCTCTGAATGCAGTGACTTGCACTTCTTGCAGACGGGCGCGCAGAAGGAAGCTCCGGTCCAGGACACAGAGCTGCGGAAGCCAGCAGACTGACCTGTAGGAGGTGGTGAGCTGTTCGGGACATCCTCCATTCACATAATGTGATACATGCTTTTAATCTTTGTGCAAATTGTAAGTGCGCATTTTTATTGTGTTTTTTATACATAAAATTTTCATACTGATCGCACTATGTAGTTCTCTCCCTCTCTCTATACACATACTGCTGACGGAGAATCGCTAGGGGGGTTCAGCTCACAGATATCTTCAAGGGTGGCAACCCAATTTGCCAACTGCTGTGAATATACCTTTGCTCCTGTGAGTAGATCAGCCATACGAGCCAAGACATTGCTTAATTAACCACCCGTTACATAACGTCTGCACTTATATATATATTGTTCTCTTATCTCCCCACATGCTCCCCCTGGATGTTTTGAGATAATACTTAACCCTTGGAACCCGTGAAAAAGGTCCCACCAGTGAGGTTTGAGCAAGGGGTTTGGTCATCCATTTCCTTAGAATCACTTTTCATTTACTATATATTGATTTCATCCACTAAGTAGCGCCTGTCTTTCACCTTTTTCCTCACAATCATGGTAATGGTGAAAGACAGGGTTGCATACCTGTCTAAGACATGCAAATGAATATACAGGAATATTTACAGTTGCTATATATATATATATATATATATATATATATATATATATATATACACACATGATGAACCAATATACAAATAAATGTAGAAGGGTTATCAAAAGCATGCTCTACTACAAATACCACTTATCCATACAGACACAGTACAATAAAATCATATTTCCTTAAAAAATAAAACCGCATCTTCCAATCAAAATCCTCAAATGCCAATCAATACATTGCATTTACATTGTATACATGATGCATACAATCTATGCACCATGCACACACTGTCAATGAATGTTAACAATAACATATTCCAAACACAATACCAATACATCCAAACAAGTATACTATTTAAACCAATCAAGAAACCATAAATCAATTAGCATTCATTAATTAAATCACTAAACAATTTAAATTCCATCCATAACAATTAAACAATTAACTATTTCAATTGTTAAACAGAACAAATTACCATCATACAAAATATAAGTACCAAAAAGAACACAATATACAAAAGCAAGCCTCACCCTGACCTAAAGTACACCATTCAAGACCAAAAATTACATCTATCTAATTTTAAAATACATTACACAAACAATTATGCATTGCAGCATAGCCAAAAACATTTTAAACATAGCAAAACAAGCTTTTAAAGCAACATAATTTCTTACCCTGTATGTATATACCGATCTAGACATACATACATACATACATACATACATACATACATACATACATACATACATACATACATACATACATACATACATACATACATACATACATACATACATACATACATACATACATACAGTGACAAGAAATGATATACAAAAAAAAAAAAAAACACATGTAAAAAATCAAAAGACAAATGAACAAGTTAAATAAAATACATTTCTTTTGTTCACTTACCATTACTTGACCCACTCATCGACTCCCGTTGAACAGCTTACTCTCGAAACATCCACACACAGGAACCCATAAAATAATAAACCATAAAATAATAAACATTAAAATAAAAAAACAAAACAATCCAGGGGTCTTCTAGTTGTAATCCATCTTCATCTGTATTCTTCTTTCTTGATCTTCTTCCGGTCTCTTCCGGGGTCTTCTTGTCTTCTTCGGCCATGCCCTGGCCTTCTTCTTCTGTATGAGGTCCTTCCTCCTCTGCGTCTGCCTTTAAAATGAGACGACATAGGCTTTTATAATCATATATGGCAAGGCTACTAAAAGCTCTAAAACAGGGAGTAAAGAAATAATAGTGTAATATGGTGGACAACTGGGGTGGGCAACGAGAGAAAGTCAATACGTGGGTGTCGTGTGAAGTGCATATAGAAGAGATCACTGAGGACAGCAACAGACTGCAAAGGAGCTCCAATGGACACCGCTACCTGGGATATGTACGTGACAGAGAAACAATATGGATACCTCTGTAGATCCCTCCTGTAGCGATCCTTACTTGTCTGCTCGGCTGTCCTGCTGGCAGCCATCTCAGGCTCTAACTCCAACCCACTGGAATTCACCTGTGGTGTCCCGCAAGGCTCTGTTCTGGGGCCCCTACTCTTCTCAGTCTTCATTAATGATCTTCCCACAGCTTGTAAGGAAGCCTCAATACACATGTATGCCGACGACACAATCCTATATGCACACAGACATTCAACACATAATTCAGTCTGACTTTTTGAGACTCGTAAACTGGATTTCCCAAAACAAACTGTTTTTAAACACTGACAAGACTGTAACAATGGTGTTTGGGACCAAGACTACATTTGTAAAGTTTCCAGTGACTGAGCTCCTGATTAGAACCAACACTAACACCACCCTAACTCCTGTCACTAGTTTTAAATACCTGGGCTTATGGTTTGACTCCCACTTAACATTCGGGATGCACATTGATACCCTGACAACCAAGACCTACTGTATGCCAAACTAGGGGTACTTTACAGGAACAAATCCTCCCTAAGTCTCCTGGTCAGAAAGCGTATCGTATAGCAGATGCTAATGCCAATTATTGACTATGGAGACATAGTATATGGCTCAGCACCTCAAACCCACCTTGGCAAACTTGACACCCTCTACAATTCAATTTGTCGTTTTGTTCACCAATGCAACTACAACACACATCACTTCGATATGCTCAAAGAACTAGATTGGGTATCACTCGAGTCTAGGCGCAAAGTTCAACTTTCCTGTCTTACCTTTAAATTCTTCATGGGCAAGCTTCCCAGCTATCTGAACAAGCTCCTCACCCCTACCACATGCAGCACTTATCATCTGAGATCAGACTCCAAAAGACTGTTCATGGTCCAAAGGCTCAACAAAGTATCCGGACGTTCCTCCTTCTTCTACCATGAACCCCAAAATTGGAACAACCTATCAGAGACTCTCACATCCACCACCAGTTTAAGGTAGCCACAAGTGTAGAGATGCAGCGCACAGCAAGGAACTGGATCCACGGGACAGCAGCAGTTTGATAAAAATAAAGTTCTTTATTGAAAAAACATGGTGCAGACAGACATGGGTGCAGGGAAAAAAGCCTCTGTCTCTAACGCGTTTCACGCCTGTGTGGCGCTTCGTCGTAGAGTACAGTTAGGTGTGCCATACTAGCCCTCTTATAGTGGTCCCAATTAGCTAAATTTGGAAACTCCGTGAAAATTCATAAACCGGAAGTGACGCGACTATCTCGGTACACCGGAAGTGACGTGTCGCAATGCGCGAGTCACTGTTGTTTACCGGCTGACTTTGCCTTATTATGCACGTCATCTAACCTCGTGGGGAGACTGACAGGGTAAATAGCAATGGAGTTTAAAGTCAAACCGGATGATATATGGGTGCTTTACCAAACCGGAAGTGACGTATCGCTATTGTGTGCATGACAGCTATTTGTTTACATGCTGGCTAGGTAGTCATAGCGACCTGTACACAAACCCTGAGGGAGGAAAAAATAGATAATCAAATGAGGGAAAGTATGGCACAAATATCTTGCTAAATGGTCATTTGGCCTTCATAAAGCAAGATATGTTAAAAACAATTGTAGCATGTATAATATCATATCCGAGGACCTCAGCATATATTATTAATTAATAAACACAATAATTTATATAACAAAGAGCTATATTGGAGCAAGAACAAAAGAATGAGTAATGCTAATCAGATTCAAAGAGGTACAAAGAGATAACTGAATATCATGTAATAAGAGAGAGTTTAAATCTATACCAGATACATAAACAAAATAGTGTATAATTGTTATAACAGTAATTACTTTATTGTAAAAAGTGTTTCAGTTCCCAATCGGTATTTATACCCCCGGGTGTTAATGACCCGAGGGTATAAATCCAAAACATTTCTCTCTGATTCAAAATCAATTCTCTATTACCTCCCCTGATGTGTTTGGGGATGTGTTCCAAGGCATTGAATGTGAATGTTTCTAAAGAACCATGTGGACAATCATGAAAATGTTTAGCTACCGGTAAGTCTATATTATTATTTTTAATAGAACGTAGGTGTTCTGAGATTCTAATTTTTAACGGACGAATTGTCCTTCCGATGTACATTTTCCCACATGCACAATTTATTTTGTATACTACATAGTTTGTGTTACATGTCATGAAATGATTAATTCTGTATTTCTGACCTGTATATTTATTAATGATTTCTGACAATGGTGTAACATACTTGCAATACGAGCAGTTCCCACATTTATGAAACCCTTTGGGAAGTTTCCTATTTCTGTATTCTAAGGCAAATAAACTTGGTGATAGGTGATATCCAATGGTTTTGGCCCTTTTGTAAACGAACCTTGGTGTATCGGATACACATTTGTTAAGATCTTTATCTAGTTGTAAAACCCTCCAATGTTTATCTACAATTTGTTTGATAAGTTTTGCCTGATTACTATATGTTGTAATAAAGAGCGGTGTTTCTGAACCTTGTTCCCTTAATCTCCTGTTTTTGTGTTTATCTGTAGAATTAGTTAATAATTGTTCTCGCTCTGTGTTTAGAGCTTTTTCAAATGCGGATTGAATATCCACCTCAGGGTAGCCTCGATTTCTAAATCTCTCATTTAATATCTCAGATTCTTCCAAGAAGGATTCCTCAGTGGAACAAATCCTTCTTAGTCTGAGATATTGTCCGATTGGAATACCACGTAATAGTAAAAAAACAAGGCGCTCGGCCAAAAGAAAAAAGAGAAAAGAAGAGAAAGATGGACACTTAAATATTGATAATAACAATGTCATTAATATCTCTGGGATACCATTAAGTAATGAAGAAATCAAATTATTAAATAAGGGTCTGAACTTCGCTTTGAATGATAACTTTGATCTTTTCTCCACTGTTATTGATGTACAGAGGTTTATCAGAAAATTGTCTTTAAAAAAATGGTTTACCAATAAAAATGATGCCACTATTGCCTTGTCTCCACCGGAGGCTCCAAGTTCCATCCGAGAGCCCCCGATGGATACAATGTTTCAAGAACATCTTTCCTTCAGAGAATACACTAGTATACAAGACTTAACAGATCTGCTTGCGGAACATGAGGAAGAACAAGTAGAGGATGTTACCACATTCCTAACACATAGCAAACATTCAGGTTTAAAAAACAAATCACTTTTTTGTCCCACATACAATAAAGGACCGTTTTTAGAAACATTTCAAAAATTAGTCGAACGTGACTTGCAAATATTAGCTAAGGGATACACCTGCTCCAATATAAGACCTGACAATCTTACCAAAATAGAACGTAACACACTACATAAATTAAAAACAAACGATGAAATAATCATAAAAAAGTCGATAAAGGCGGAGCTATCGTAGTGATGTCGAAAGAACAATATCTTAAAGAAGCCATGAGGCAACTTAATGACAGGGTTTGTTACCTTAGATTGGAGAAGGATCCCACCACCATTTATCTGTCTGAACTTAACACTCATTGATCTAGGTAGAGAATTGCGGGTATTATCAACTCAGGAATGTCAGTATTTGAGTAATCGTTTTCCAACCATACCGATATTTCACCATCTCCCAAAGATCCACAAATCTCTGGATAATCAACCAGGGAGACCAATCATCTCCAGCATTGGATCTTTGGGAGATGGTATATCGAGATATGTGGATGTTTATTTACAACCTCTAGTGAGAGCTCTCCCCTCCTATCTCAGAGATTCCACTCACTTACTCACTATGTTAAATAAAATCACCTGGTGTCACAATTATTTCTGGGTAACACTAGACGTGACATCATTATACACGATTATTAGTCACGAATTAGGCATTCAAGCAGTCACTCACTTTCTTAACACTTCTAATTTACACACGCCTCAAATCACATTTTTATTAGATTGTATTATTTTTCTTTTACAACACAATTATTTTCTGTTTAATCACCATTTCTATCTTTCAAAAACAAGGCACGGCAATGGGGACTTCTTTTGCATCTTCGTACGCGAACTTATATATGGGATTTTGGGAAAATATTCACATTTTTGGTGTCACTAATCCCTTCCGCAACAATATTATTTTTTATCGTCGGTACATTGACGACCTCATTCTGATATGAAGGGGAGATTACTCTACACTACAGGAATTTATTATTTATCTTAACAATAATTCATTTAATTTAAAATTTACTTCATCAATACACATCAATCATATCAATTATCTAGATGTCAATTTATATATTGACACTGATTGCAGAATCCAGACAAACCTGTTTCGCAAACCTAATGCCCGCAATTCTCTCCTCAGGGCTAACAGTAGCCACCCGAAACCACTATTACGTGGTATTCCAATCGGACAATATCTCAGACTAAGAAGGATTTGTTCCACTGAGGAATCCTTCCTGGAAGAATCTGAGATATTAAATGAGAGATTTAGAAATCGAGGCTACCCTGAGGTGGATATTCAATCCGCATTTGAAAAAGCTCTAAACACAGAGCGAGAACAATTATTAACTAATTCTACAGATAAACACAAAAACAGGAGATTAAGGGAACAAGGTTCAGAAACACCGCTCTTTATTACAACATATAGTAATCAGGCAAAACTTATCAAACAAATTGTAGATAAACATTGGAGGGTTTTACAACTAGATAAAGATCTTAACAAATGTGTATCCGATACACCAAGGTTCGTTTACAAAAGGGCCAAAACCATTGGATATCACCTCTCACCAAGTTTATTTGCCTTAGAATCCAGAAATAGGAAACTTCCCAAAGGGTTTCATAAATGTGGGAACTGCTCGTATTGCAAGTATGTTACACCATTGTCAGAAATCATTAATAAATATACAGGTCAGAAATACAGAATTAATCATTTCATGACATGTAACACAAACTATGTAGTATACAAAATAAATTGTGCATGTGGGAAAATGTACATTGGAAGGACAATTCGTCCGTTAAAAATTAGAATCTCAGAACACCTACGTTCTATTAAAAAGAATAATCTAGACTTACCGGTAGCTAAACATTTTCATGATTGTCCACATGGTTCTTTAGAAACATTCACATTCAATGCCTTGGAACACATCCCCAAACACATCAGGGGAGGTAATAGAGAATTGATTTTGAATCAGAGAGAAATGTTTTGGATTTATACCCTCGGGTCATTAACACCCGGGGGTATAAATACCGATTGGGAACTGAAACACTTTTTACAATAAAGTAATTACTGTTATAACAATTATACACTATTTTGTTTATGTATCTGGTATAGATTTAAACTCTCTCTTATTACATGATATTCAGTTATCTCTTTGTACCTCTTTGAATCTGATTAGCATTACTCATTCTTTTGTTCTTGCTCCAATATAGCTCTTTGTTATATAAATTATTGTGTTTATTAATTAATAATATATGCTGAGGTCCTCGGATATGATATTATACATGCTACAATTGTTTTTAACATATCTTGCTTTATGAAGGCCAAATGACCATTTAGCAAGATATTTGTGCCATACTTTCCCTCATTTGATTATCTATTTTTTCCTCCCTCAGGGTTTGTGTACAGGTCGCTATGACTACCTAGCCAGCATGTAAACAAATAGCTGTCATGCACACAATAGCGATACGTCACTTCCGGTTTGGTAAAGCACCCATATATCATCCGGTTTGACTTTAAACTCCATTGCTATTTACCCTGTCAGTCTCCCCACAAGGTTAGATGACGTGCATAATAAGGCAAAGTCAGCCGGTAAACAACAGTGACTCGCGCATTGCGACACGTCACTTCCGGTGTACCGAGATAGTCGCGTCACTTCCGGTTTATGAATTTTCACGGAGGTTCCAAATTTAGCTAATTGGGACCACTATAAGAGGGCTAGTATGGCACACCTAACTGTACTCTCCGACGAAGCGCCACACAGGCGTGAAACGCGTTAGAGACAGAGGCTTTTTTCCCTGCACCCATGTCTGTCTGCACCATGTTTTTTCAATAAAGAACATTATTTTTATCAAACTGCTGCTGTCCCGTGGATCCAGTTCCTTGCTGTGCGCTGCATCTCTACACTTGTGGCTACCTGAATCATCTCAACTGGCAGAAGCACGCATTCCAGAAGGCACAATGGGCAAGGTCACGTGAGTTTGTACCTTAAACAGTACATAGAGGTATTTTATTGGTGTTATTACAAGTTGTCAGTACCAGTCCACATCGGCAGTGAGGGGGTGGGTCTCATATATCTCCATTACCCACACTCACCAGGACATTTATTCAGGTCTCAGACACATATACTCACCCATATATACCTCACTCATTTATATATACCTTAAACCCAGCCTATGACCTTCAATCAAGAAATTATTGTTTATTACAAATCTTGTCACTAGAGCACTATATTTGAACAATGTTCTTCCACCACCAGTTTAAGTTATTTCTAATCTAAGGCTGTCTCACACTTTAATCTGGTCTGTAACTGTTCATATGCCTATAATATATATTTTCTTTAACTATGCACGCAATGTCTTGTATATAATGTATACCCTGTTCATTTATGTAACTGTATTTGTAACCATGTATTATTTGTTTTACTCTGTGCCCAGGACATACTTGAAAATGAGAGGTAACACTCAATGTATTACTTCCTGGTAAAATATTTTATAAATAAATATAAATAAATAAATAAAAGTAAGTTGATTATTTATATCAAAGAGCTTAACATGAGTTCCCTCATCTTGACCGTTATCTGTATTTGGTATTTCAATCCTTTTCTCTACATTAATTTCCTTCTGTTTAAAAAATCTTTTCAATGAAAGTTTTCTAATAAATTTAAACAAATCGACTGTTGTAGAGAAAAGGTCGAAATCCTTGTTAGGGGAAAATGTTAAACCTAAGTCTAAGACCTGCAACTCTGATGTAGTTAGTACATGTCTAGGCAAATTGATCACATTGGTTTATCAATATTTTTTGGCGTCTCTTTTTCGATGGTTGTCCCCCTATATTTGGCTTTGGATTTATATCTCCTCTTTCTTCCGTTTTTTGACCTCGTTTGGCGTTTAGGATAGTATTGGGGTTTCTATTGGTGTGTCCTGTTACAGAGATCTCTTAAGTAGAAGAAGCTAAAGAATCATATTCTGAAAAGGACACACCATGTGTACCTGACTCATTGTCTGTGGTGTCAATAGCAGTAGTGTCCCTATCTAGTTGTCTCATTTTCTGTTCTTGTGCTTTCTTCTTGATAGATTTAGTTGGTTTGTTTTGTCTTTGCGCTATATACTCACCAGATTGTTTTTTCGTTGTTTTTGGAACAGGCTGTGTTTTTTTGCCATAGATAGACTTGATTACATTCGTAATCAAGCCTATCTCGATCATATTTAATTTGTTTGGTTTGCATGAGATTTTTTTCAAATTTTGTGATATTTGCAGCCAGTTTCTCATCAAACTCAGTGAATTCACTCATATGTGTAAACTTTAACAATTTATCTTGAAGTTTTCGCACCTCTTTTTAGCCAAAGTTTTTTCTTTCTGTCTATGAGAGATGATTAAATCAATGAGTCTGAGAGAACAGTCATCTAATATTAGCCTCCACTGTCTCTCAAACTCATCATTTTCAAAACCAAAAGTGGTTTTTTTTTTCATTCTTAATCCTCTGGGAATTCTCTTGGTCATTTGATAATTCTCAAGTGTGGTTATTTCCCACCGAACCCTTCGATCATGTGAAATCAGTTTTTCTAATTGCATAAAATATTTCTTTAAGTCCTGTGCGTCTTCACAAACTAAATCATGATCTTTATCAAAAACGGAGTTAGCCTTTTTGAGTCTATCAGTAAGGTCAAAGCAATTAAATGCAAAGTGTGTCTTGGGTGTAGACTCTTTAGCAGCATCTGTCTCAGTTCCTGAATCCATTGAAACTTTTTGTAGGAAACTTGATTGAGTCTGGCGAGTTCTGAATATGTAAGTCCCTGAGGCTAAAGGTGATAAGCCAAACAAGCTGCAGTCAAGTGGTATCGAGTAGATTGGAAGTCCAAATTCTCAAAACACAAAAATTGGATTATATAACTAATGTGTAGTCAAATGAATTAAAAAAATCTTTAATAAAAAAACCTTAAAAATCATGAATAATGATATCAAGAAAAAAGGATGTTTTAGTGAGCTAATTAACTGCAGACTGTGAATATCCAGTCACTTGTAGTGGTGCAGTCTCTCTGTGAGCAAATAAAGTAGCAGAAACGTAAAGTCATATATGGCAAGGCTACTACAAGCTCTAAAACAGGGAGTAAAAGAAATAATAGTGCAATATGGTGAACAACTGGGGTGGGCAACGAGGGAAAGTCAATACGTGGGTGTCGTGTGAAGTGTTGATAGAAGAGATCACTGATTCTGGGTAGTAAGCCCTCAGGATTACAGAATAAGTCAAAATTCTGTCCAGACAATGTTAGAGGCACAGCCATTGAACTGTTTAGTCAAGCAGTACAGAGAGATTTGCTCTTGTTGTCAAAGGGTATACAATTTACTAAACAACCAAACAACCACGACAATATACATCCAGAACTTAGAAAAGCGCTATCTACCCTTAAAAACAATGAGAACATCGTAATTAAGAAAGCCGATAAAGGGGGCGCAGTCGTAGTTCTGGATTATATATGTTATCAAAGGTAAGCCTTTAGACAACTAAATGACAAAACATCATATGAAATTTTACCCTCTGACCCCACGAACAGATTTCTATTTGAGCTAAATAAGTTGTTAGAAGTTGGTAAAGATCTCTGTGTTTTATCGCCTAAGGAGTGGGACTATTTGCACTGCTTGCATCTGATTATCCCCGTTTTTCATCACCTATCTAAGGTACACAAATCCTTAGACTCACCACCTGGGCGTCCAATAGTTTCAAGTATAGGGGCACTGGGTGAACACCTATCTATTTACATTGATTATTATTTACAGCCCATTGTACACACCTTACCTTCTCACCTATTGGACACCTCACACCTTCTCACTTTATTTAAACATTATCTCTGGTCCCCGGATTTTCTTTGGGTCACTTTAGATGTTTCTTCTTTATATTCCATCATTGCACATAGACACAGCATTTCAGCCACGAGACACTTTTTAGAACTAGATCCATCACTTTCCCCTTTGCACATAGCCTTTTTATTAGATTGCATACACTTTTTACTCACACACAATTATTTTTTATTCACAGGGACTTACTATCTCCAGACGCGTGGGACTGCCATGGGCACATGCTTCGCACCTTCCTATTCAAATCTTTTCATGGGTTGGTGGGAAGCGACCCACGTGTTTGGAGATAGTAACCCCTTTCCGACAGCACATACACTCCTACCGTCGCTTCATTGACGACCTACTGATCATTTGGAGTGGTATGGTGGAGGAATTGCATTTGTTTATTGATCACATTAACACCAACACATTGAATTTTTCACTTCACGTCACATTATCACTCCACTTTTATACATTATCTTGATTTGAAACTTTACGTAGGTCTTGATCAACGGGTACATACAGATATTTTCCGTAAAGACAGCGCAAAAAATACCCTATTACATGCAAGCAGTGCACATAGCCGGAGCCTTATTAAAGGGATACCCTACGGGCAATTTATACGCCTAAGGAGGAATTGCTCAAACTTGGAAGATTTTCATTTGAGATCTATTGAACTAACCAACCGTTTTCTTGCCAGAGGATATAATAAAAACATCCTACAAGAAGCATACCAAAATGCGCTTCAACAAAACAGAAATGAGATGATATGTAGATCCATATAACAGACTAGCATTAGAAAGTCTAAAACTCAAATTAAAAATGATAGTAACAGTTTTAACATTGATGCCCCGTATTTCATCACTAAATTCAGTAGACAAGCAGATGCAATCAGAAACATTATGAGCAAACACTGGTCAATTCTGACCATTGACCCCCTACTTAGAAGCATCACCACCACTAGACCTAGGTTAGTTTTCCAAAGATCACAAACAATAGGAAATATAGTAGCACCAAGTGTAATAAAGAAAAATAGAATATCTACTAAAAAATAATTCTTTCCTAAACTAGTTAAATGTTTTGCTTGTGGGCGATGTAAAATTTGCAAATATGTTTTAAAGTCCACAGTATTTACTAACATAGATAACACAAGATCTTATAACATCTCTTTGTTCATTAACTGTATGACAGAATTTGTAATTTATATGTTGATCTGTGGGTGTCAAAAGAAGTATATAGGTCTCACGACACGCATGTTTAAGTTAAGAATACTTGAACACATGCGACTCATTCTTCAAAAAGCTCAGATACACCCTGTGTCTAAAAATTTTAGTGTATGCCAGGATGGGTCTCTCAACAATTTTAAATGTATAGCTTTTGAGCAGGTTCCTGTACACTACAGAGGTGGTGACAGAGCTAATACACTCTACCACAGAGAGGCCCATTGGATCTTTACACTCGACACATTAATCCCCAAAGGGTTAAATACGGAATGGGATCTGAAATATTTCCTTTGAATTAACTAACCCATTCATATTATATACTGTATTAATATGTACTCTAGTGGTCTTCAGCTTCTACAATCCCTGATCTCTTGTTTTAAGGTAATTTTGTCATAAAGAGCCTTTTGAGTCCTTGCCATCCACTGTTAAGATAAAATATCTGACAAACTGATCACTGTATGTTGATGTCATATGTTCTCTCATGTACATATAAGATGTGGATGCCCCTGGATGTCATTTCTTATCATTTTTCTCTTATCATTTTTTCTTTAATTATGTTGTGTTCCTTTTTAACATCTGCCAGTATTTTATTAGAATTTAGTCTTTAATGAATTTTTGCTACATGTGTTTAATTTTTCCATTTAAGATATAAATGTAGCATTAATTATTTCTAATTATATATTATGTTTTGTACTTATTACTTTATATATCATTTAGACTAGCTATTTCTATGATACTGTGTATGAGGTGACGTTGTGTTAAGCCTTTTTCAATTAACGAAATCACTACTTGTGATTATTCATTGCAGCTGCTTGTTAAGTGTACAGGAGGGGCTATATATATATGAGATTAACTCACAGTCCCCACTATCCCCCTTGAGAAAGGGCTCTTAGAGCCTGAAACACGTAGGAGGTGTTTGTTTTTGTATTTTGTTTGTCCCTTTTCTCAATTTTATGTAGTTTAAATAAACGGTTTTAAGGCTTCTACTTGGTGAGCTGACGGTGCCTTTTTTGGACATTGCGGTCTATTTTCCAAACCATTTCAACTTTTGCATTGCTCCACGATTGGTCAGACGCACTGAGGCCTAGAAGGCACGCTATTTGGGAGTTGGCGTTCATCAGTTCTCCCTTGTGGATCTCACGAAGGAGGGGAGTGTTTACCGGACGGACCGGAAGTGCTCTGACGCACTTCCGGCACTCGGAAGCTCCACGCTGTGTATGTGAGGAGACGCAGCTGATTTCGGGACCTTCACGGCAACACTGCCAGCAGAACAGCCGAGCAGACAAGTAAGGAGCGCTACAGGAGGGATCTACAGAGGTATCCATATTGTTTCTCTGTCACGTACCTATCCCAGGTAGCGGTGTCCATTGGAGCTCCTTTGCAGTCCGTTGCTGTCCTCAGTGATCTCTTCTATCAACACTTCACACAACACCCACGTATTGACTTTCCCTCGTTGCCCACCCCAGTTGTCCACCATACACTGGCGACACACTTTATTCGAGCTCGGCTAGTCCCACGAATTCGGGTATACCCGGGTGTATTGAGGTTTGTGACTGTTTTCTGCCCGAGTGCATTGAGGTATTTTCTAGGCAGGGATTGAAGCATTTTATTCCCGCTGGCTGCAATACTGCACAGTATATATATATATACTGCATTACAATTCATGAATTTATGCCATCTGGTAGACACGCAAAGCATTGCAGCCTATTAAATCCTAATCATTATCATTTAACAGATCAGCCGCCCGTCAGCCAGGCATGAACCCAGGCTGGGAAGGCAAACACAACGGGGCTTGTCAGAGGTGAGGAGCGGCGCATTCCAGGTATCTGCCAGGTACATACTGGGTATTTGCTCGAATAAAGTGTGTCGGTGCAGTATTACACTATTATTTCTTTACGCCCTGTTTTAGAGCTTTTAGTAGCCTTGCCATATATGACTATAAAAGCCTATGTCGTCTCATTTTGAAGGCAGACGCAGAGGAGGAAGGACCTCATACAGAAGAAGAAGGCCAGGGCATGGCCGAAGAAGACAAGAAGACCCCGGAAGAGACCGGAAGAAGATCAAGAAAGAAGAATACAGATGAAGATGGATTACAACTAGAAGACCCCTGGATTGTTTTGGTTTTTTATTTTAATGTTTATAATTTTATGGTTTATTATTTTATGGGTTCCTGTGCGTGGATTGGTTCGAGAGTAAGCTGTTCAACGGGAGTCGATGAGTGGGTCAAGTAATGGTAAGTGAACAAAAGAAATGTATTTTATTTAACTTGTTCATTTGTCTTTTGATTTTTTACATGTGTTTTTTTTTTTTTTTGGTATATCATTTCTTGTCACTGTATGTATGTATGTATGTATGTCTAGATCGGTATATACATACAGGGTAATAAATTATGTTGTTTTAAAAGTTTGTTTTGCTGTGTTTAAAATGTTTTTAGCTATGCTGCAATGAATAATTGTGTGTGTAATGTATTTTAAAATTAGATAGATGTAATTTTTGGTCTTGTATGGTTTACTTTAGGTCAGGGTGAGGCTTGCTTTTGTATATTGTATTCTTTTTGATACTTATGTTTTGTATGATGGTAACTTGTTCTGTTTACCGATTGAAATAGTTAATTGTTTAATTGTTATGGATGGAATTTAAATTGTATAGTGATTTAATTAATGAATGCTAATTGATTTATAGTTTCTTGATTGGTTTAAATAGTATACTTGTTTGGATGTATTGGTATTTTGTTTGGAATATGTTATTGTTAACATTCATTGACAGTGTGTGCATGGTGCATAGATTGTATGCATCATGTATACAATGTAAATGCAATGTTTTGATTGGCATTTGAGGATTTTGATTGGAAGATGCGGTTTTATTTTTTAAGGAAATATGATTTTATTGTACTGTGTCTGTATGGATAAGTGGTATTTGTAGTAGAGCATGTTTTTGATAACCCTTCTACATTTATTTGTATATTGGTTCATCATGTGTGTATATATATAGTATATATAATAAATATATATATATATATATATATATATATATATATATATATATATATATATATATATAAGCAATACGATACCGTTTGAGCGAATATCAGAGGCAGCACTCCACAAAGTTGTCAAAAAAGTTTTTTATTTAGTGAGACATAGTAACCAACATTTATGTCCTCCACACGGGACCTTTCACAAGGTGATAAACAAACAGAGTGCAGTATAACACATATATATACCCTATTCAACCAAGACAAACAGGTGCAACACATGATTTAATACAACAATAACTTACATGCTGAATACAGGAACCTTCCATTGAAACCAGACTGTCAGATGTTAACAAGAACACTGCAGCACTCCTGCCACGTAGGGTGCGCTCACTGCGCATGTGTGTGTCAAAAGTTAATGTCTATGGGTACATAGACTTCCGTCGCGTGTTGCAGAGCCAGTGGAGGGCGCATGAAGCCAAAAACGTGTTACTGCGCATGCGCGAGCCGTGCGCTAATGCAGGGAGAAAGTTGGTCATGAAAACCAATGTTGTGGCCATTGCGCATGCGCGAACCGCCTGAAATAAATAAATAATGCGGAGCTGTTTACAATAGAAGGCAACCGCGCTCTGCCTCACTGCGAGTCTCAGTATGTGTCATGACAGGAGCTAACTGACGTGGGAGCCCATGGACAGTTAGTGAACTATATGCAGCAAGCCTGTGTCTCAAAGGGACGGCTTATATCCATGTTCCATGACAGAAAAAACTTGGTCATATAAACCAATAGGGGGCCATTGCGCATGCGCGAACCGCCAGAAATAAATAAATAATAAGCGGAGCAGCTTACAGTGAAAGCATCTGCGCTCTGCATAATAAAGGGTCTAAATATGGAACATGGCAGAGACTAACTGATGTGAGAGCCCATTGATATCAAATAAGCTGTGTTACAGCAAGACTGCATCTCCAAGGGGAAGGCATATGACCATGTCTGATGCTCTGCACAATCAATAAACTGCCATCGTGGGCTGATCCCTGAAATGGGCTGTCAGTAACAGTTAATAGTATCGTGGGCTAGTCCCTGCAATACTGCCAGCATGCAATAATGTGGCACCAACAATAACACCAATGTTACAGTGCAGTATAGTGATACCCAATAAATGTGAACATATACAGACTGAGATGTACTGTACTGGCTAAATAAAAAAAATATATATATACTGTATTGGAAAACAAACAGTAGATGGCGCTCTAATACTAAAATTAATCAAGGTGAAATAGTATAATATACAAAAGTGCAATGTGATAAAAAATAAAAATCAACAAGTGCAAGTGGGGGTACAAATAAAACACTCAAACCCTTAGATGGACTGTTTCAAGGTCCAGAAACAGTATGTACAGGAAATCAGGGGAGCAGTTGCACCTTAAAATAAAAACAAAATCTACATGGTGTAATAATGTTAACACAGTGAAGTGGTTTCTAAGAAAACTTAGAAAACTAGATAAGGAGGCTATAGCACGTATAACCAGCCAGACAGAATGGTAAAACCATAGGAGGATCTGAGATCTCAAGTAGAGACAAAAACACAGGGATAAAACGAACACTTTATCCACAAATATAAGAATTGGAGGCTTACAGGATCCAAAAGGATATACAGCATAGGGAGTATGTAATCTTCCGATCACTTCTCATCGCCTTTCACTGCTGCTGCTGCACGCCACCCAGACTGCGTCTCGAACAGCCGTCACATCACTTCCGGAATTCCGGCCGGTTGGAGATGACGTCACGGGCTCAACGTTCTCTCTCTCTCAGTCTCAGGGTCACACTCAACGCGTTTCGACGCTCTAAAGTGACGTCTTCATCAGGAGTGCTTGTGACCTGCTCTAGGGGTCTTTATATACCCACTGGAACTAACTGTTAACCCCTCCTCCAAAAGGTTAACTATTTAAAACACCATAGCTTTTGGGCAGCTCTCATTTCTATCCCATATGTCTAGGTGAGGTTTTAAGTGCATGAATATTTATATAATTCATAAAATATTCTAATAAAAAGATTCTCTCTTTAAATACATAAGAGAGAAATCATAGTAGGATTAAACATACAATTTTTATTATTATACACAAATTCAAAAAATCAATAAAATATTATGTTATTAAAATTAATTATGACTAATTTCTATCTCTAAGGAACGAAGATTGATGTATCTTGAAAGATATGAAAGATATGAAACAAAGAGTATTTAGGTGAAGAAACTTAAGGAAACAGGAATCACATAACTCATATATCGAAATACTCAAAAGACTGTATACATATACAGAGCAGATAATAGCAAAATCATTATAAAAATATAAAAATCATTAATAAAAATATATTTAAAATACTTTTATAATTTTATAAGAAAAACTTTAATTAAAATATTAAAATTCTTATAAAAAGGCACCCAATTCGAAATCAACATTTAAGCCCTGAGGAATTAAAGTTTTCAATGAAAAAATCCAAAAGCTTTCTCTTTTCTTTAGTGCTGTGTTCCTATCCCCACCTCTCCAATGGGGCAGTACATGCTCAAGGACAGTAAACCTCAGGCCAGATGGGTCGCCGTTATGTTTTAAAATAAAATGATGAGATAAAAAGTGGGTCGTTACCCCTCTTCTAATATTACCCACATGTTCTAAAACACGTGTCCTTATGGGCCGTGTGGTTTGACCCACATATTGTAGCCCACAAGGACATTGTATCAGATAAATAACATGATCAGATTTACAAGTGGTATGTTGTTTAATTTGAAACTGTTGTTTTGTAATATTAGACATAAAACCAAATTTATCATCTGCTCTGTATTTACATGCTGTGCATGATGTGCATCCAAAAAATCCCTTAATTTGTGGCAGCCACCTGTTAGTATTATTTTTAATCTTAGGTAATGCACTTGGTGCTAGTCTATTTTTTAAGGTATTGGCTTTTTTTTAAATTACCATCGGTTGGTCTGGGACTATGTCACCCAATATTGAGTCATTTTTAATGATATGCCAATATTTCCGAACTATTTTTGTTATCCTCTCTGACTGTCTATTATAGTTCGTTATAAACGTAAAATCAAAGTTTTTTTTAGGCTTCTTATTCACATTTTCAAGCACTAGATTCTTTCTTTCCAGAACCTCCACCTTTTCTACTGCATCTTTGATGATCCCATTTTCATACTTTTTTTCTTTAAATCTGTCCTGCAGGAAAAGAGACTGTTCATGGAAAGTTTTGTCATCCGAACAATTTCTTCTAATGCGCCTTAGTTGTCCATATGGCACATTTTTTAACCAGTTTGGATGGTGACAACTATGGGGGGATATATAATTATTGATATCCACCTCCTTAAAGAAGGTCTGAGTACTGATTAATCCACCATCAATGATGACAGTTATATCAAGGAAATTGACCCTTTCCCGACTATATTCGCAGGTGAATTTTAAATTAAGGGTATTATCATTTAGATAGTGGATAAACCTAATCAGACTCTCTTCATCTCCTCTCCATATAAAGAAAATGTCATCAATGTAGCGCCGCCACAGGCACAGGTCATCACCCAGCTCTGCAATGGACCAAATGAAGTCCTCTTCCCATGCTCCCATGAGAAGGTTTGCATAGCTGGGTGCAAATTTCGTGCCCATGGCGGTGCCACATTTCTGAAGATAATAAGTTCCCTCAAATGAAAAATAATTGTGTTCAAGAATGTATTTTATCCCGTCCAAGATGAAATTTGCCTGTTCATGGGGCATAGTGGAATCTCTCGACAGGGCTCTATCTATCGCCTCATGCCCATCTCTGTGGCTAATGCACGTGTATAGAGAGGTTACATCACACGTAGCTAGAAACCACCCATCCTCCCATGTCTGACCTTCCAGAATACGTAAGATATCCGTCGTATCTTTCAGATATGACGGCAATTTCTTTACATATGTCTGCAAGTATGTATCTATGTAAGCAGATAAATTAGAGGTCAGAGAGTCAATCCCAGCTATGATGGGTCTCCCAGGGGGGTTTGTCAGGCTTTTATGAAGTTTGGGGAGGTAGTAGAAAATTGGTCTGATGGGGTGTTCTTTATATAGGAACTTATATTCGCTATCATTAATAATTTCTTCAGCCTTGCCTTTATCCAATAGTATTTTTATTTCTTTTTGAAATTCCACTGTGGGATCTTTTTTTAGAGGAATGTATGTATTTACATCACCCAAAATCCTATTGGATTCCTTGATGTAATCCTCTCTATTAATAATGGCAACTCCTCCCCCTTTATCAGCCTGTTTTATTACCACACTTGTATCATCTTGGAGATTTTTTAAAGCTTCTCTCTCACTTCTATTTAGATTATTAACAAATTTGTCTTCTGATAATACTAATTTTTCAAAATCTCTCTGAACAAGTTGAGTGAATACATCTAAATTCTTCCCTTTCATTTGTTTGGGGTAGAAGGTGGATGGTAATTTTAACCCTGAATGCACCAATCTGGATGAATTTTCAGATTGTGATTCATTCTGTTTTATTTTAGAATTTTCCATAGTTCTTAACTCTACATCCTTTTGTCTAAAAAACCTTTTAATCGTTAGTTTCCTTAGAAATCTCTGGGCGTCTATAAAGAGGCCGAAACTGCTTGGTCCTGCAGTGGGGGCAAACTTCAAACCCCTTGAGATGACTGATTGTTCGGATTGGGATAATACTTTAGAGCTTAGGTTAAAGATATTATTTACCTTTTGCTCTTTTTGAGGTGTTTCTTTTGTCCCTCTTCCCCGTTTTCTTCGTTCCTTCCTCTTTTTTTCCTTTCCGAGGAGGGGTCCCTGTCCTTCATCGGAGCGTAATTCACTCCCTGAAAGGTGGTGGACCCGCCCTCCCCTAAAAAATCCTTATTGTTTCCTATTTTTAGACCCCCTTTTTTGAACAATTTATCCCTTTGGGTTTCTCTCTGATCTCTCCTATTGTTGATAATGTACTCACCCTCAGATTCATAATCTGTACTCACATGTCTTTTTGGAGTTCTCTCTGTATTAATCTGTACCTTAGCTTGTTTTTTAGGCTGTTTAGTTCTCCAGTTATCCCTTTCAGGGCTTTTCCTAGATTTTTTGGGGAGATATTTTCTAGGTGTTTTCCCTCTACCTTTTGGTTTTTCGGATTGGGGTAAAGCTTTTTTCACTGGTGTTTTTACAGGGGGTTTTTTATTATCATTTTCTATTTTAACAATAGGTTCAGGTTTTCTAGGAGGACCATTTTTATAGTCCTCCTCATCTCTTAAATATTTTTTGACTTTTTTTGTGATTGTCTCTTTCCAAATTTTATCTAATTTGATTTGTAATTTGGAATCTTTTTCTTTGAATAGAGTGGTTTGGTCTAAATTACCAATCCTCTCTTCAACCTCTTTTACCTCAATGTCAATTTGTAACACATGGTTTTTTTGCTGTTCTATAATTAAGTGCATTAAATCCATTGAACATTTTTCTAAGAGGTTATACCACTTGTTAAGGAAGGTTTCATCCTCAAGATCTATGGATGGGTCTTTATTAAGTCTTAAACCTCTTGGGACTCTATTGCTTAAAACATATTGTTCTAAGAAAGTAAAATCCCAAAACTTTTTAATATCTTTAATCAGTAATTTTTCTAATTTTTCAAATTCTGCTTCTAAAATGTTAGTCTCTCCAACAATAGGTACATTGTCTAGATCCAATTTAAGAAGACTATTGAAGTCCACCACTTTAGTGTGCCTTCGTGAAAAAATAGTGGAAGGATTATTGTCAATCTCAATATCTTCCATAGTAATAAAATCAAAGTAGTGCTGCCTATCTAAAAAACAAAATACATATAGCAAACAAACAGTAGATGGCGCTCTAATACTAAAATTAATCAAGGTGAAATAGTATAATATACGAAAGTGCAATGTGATAAAAAATAAAAATCAACAAGTGCAAGTGGGGGTACAAATAAAACACTCAAACCCTTAGATGGACTGTTTCAAGGTCCAGAAACAGTATGTACAGGAAATCAGGGGAGCAGTTGCACCTTAAAATAAAAACAAAATCTACATGGTGTAATAATGTTAACACAGTGAAGTGGTTTCTAAGAAAACTTAGAAAACTAGATAAGGAGGCTATAGCACGTATAACCAGCCAGACAGAATGGTAAAACCATAGGAGGATCTGAGATCTCAAGTAGAGACAAAAACACAGGGATAAAACGAACACTTTATCCACAAATATAAGAATTGGAGGCTTACAGGATCCAAAAGGATATACAGCATAGGGAGTATGTAATCTTCCGATCACTTCTCATCGCCTTTCACTGCTGCTGCTGCACGCCACCCAGACTGCGTCTCGAACAGCCGTCACGTCACTTCCGGAATTCCGGCCGGTTGGAGATGACGTCACGGGCTCAACGTTCTCTCTCTCTCAGTCTCAGGGTCACACTCAACGCGTTTCGACGCTCTAAAGTGACGTCTTCATCAGGAGTGCTTGTGACCTGCTCTAGGGGTCTTTATATACCCACTGGAACTAACTGTTAACCCCTCCTCCAAAAGGTTAACTATTTAAAACACCATAGCTTTTGGGCAGCTCTCATTTCTATCCCATATGTCTAGGTGAGGTTTTAAGTGCATGAATATTTATATAATTCATAAAATATTCTAATAAAAAGATTCTCTCTTTAAATACATAAGAGAGAAATCATAGTAGGATTAAACATACAATTTTTATTATTATACACAAATTCAAAAAATCAATAAAATATTATGTTATTAAAATTAATTATGACTAATTTCTATCTCTAAGGAACGACGATTGATGTATCTTGAAAGATATGAAAGATATGAAACAAAGAGTATTTAGGTGAAGAAACTTAAGGAAACAGGAATCACATAACTCATATATCGAAATACTCAAAAGACTGTATACATATACAGAGCAGATAATAGCAAAATCATTATAAAAATATAAAAATCATTAATAAAAATATATTTAAAATACTTTTATAATTTTATAAGAAAAACTTTAATTAAAATATTAAAATTCTTATAAAAAGGCACCCAATTCGAAATCAACATTTAAGCCCTGAGGAATTAAAGTTTTCAATGAAAAAATCCAAAAGCTTTCTCTTTTCTTTAGTGCTGTGTTCCTATCCCCACCTCTCCAATGGGGCAGTACATGCTCAAGGACAGTAAACCTCAGGCCAGATGGGTCGCCATTATGTTTTAAAATAAAATGATGAGATAAAAAGTGGGTCGTTACCCCTCTTCTAATATTACCCACATGTTCTAAAACACGTGTCCTTATGGGCCGTGTGGTTTGACCCACATATTGTAGCCCACAAGGACATTGTATCAGATAAATAACATGATCAGATTTACAAGTGGTATGTTGTTTCATTTGAAACTGTTGTTTTGTAATATTAGACATAAAACCAAATTTATCATCTGCTCTGTATTTACATGCTGTGCATGATGTGCATCCAAAAAATCCCTTAATTTGTGGCAGCCACCTGTTAGTATTATTTTTAATCTTAGGTAATGCACTTGGTGCTAGTCTATTGTGTCTATAGTGGAATTTCAAAAAGAAATAAAAATACTATTGGATAAAGGCAAGGCTGAAGAAATTATTAATGATAGCGAATATAAGTTCCTATATAAAGAACACCCCATCAGACCAATTTTCTACTACCTCCCCAAACTTCATAAAAGCCTGACAAACCCCCCTGGGAGACCCATCATAGCTGGGATTGACTCTCTGACCTCTAATTTATCTGCTTACATAGATACATACTTGCAGACATATGTAAAGAAATTGCCGTCATATCTGAAAGATACGACGGATATCTTACGTATTCTGGAAGGTCAGACATGGGAGGATGGGTGGTTTCTAGCTACGTGTGATGTAACCTCTCTATACACGTGCATTAGCCACAGAGATGGGCATGAGGCGATAGATAGAGCCCTGTCGAGAGATTCCACTATGCCCCATGAACAGGCAAATTTCATCTTGGACGGGATAAAATACATTCTTGAACACAATTATTTTTCATTTGAGGGAACTTATTATCTTCAGAAATGTGGCACCGCCATGGGCACGAAATTTGCACCCAGCTATGCAAACCTTCTCATGGGAGCATGGGAAGAGGACTTCATTTGGTCCATTGCAGAGCTGGGTGATGACCTGTGCCTGTGGCGGCGCTACATTGATGACATTTTCTTTATATGGAGAGGAGATGAAGAGAGTCTGATTAGGTTTATCCACTATCTAAATGATAATACCCTTAATTTAAAATTCACCTGCGAATATAGTCGGGAAAGGGTCAATTTCCTTGATATAACTGTCATCATTGATGGTGGATTAATCAGTACTCAGACCTTCTTTAAGGAGGTGGATATCAATAATTATATATCCCCCCATAGTTGTCACCATCCAAACTGGTTAAAAAATGTGCCATATGGACAACTAAGGCGCATTAGAAGAAACTGTTCGGATGACAAAACTTTCCATGAACAGTCTCTTTTCCTGCAGGACAGATTTAAAGAAAAAAAGTATGAAAATGGGATCATCAAAGATGCAGTAGAAAAGGTGGAGGTTCTGGAAAGAAAGAATCTACTGCTTGAAAATGTGAATAAGAAGCCTAAAAAAAACTTTGATTTTACGTTTATAACGAACTATAATAGACAGTCAGAGAGGATAACAAAAATAGTTCGGAAATATTGGCATATCATTAAAAATGACTCAATATTGGGTGACATAGTCCCAGACCAACCGATGGTAATTTTTAAAAAAGCCAATACCTTAAAAAATAGACTAGCACCAAGTGCATTACCTAAGATTAAAAATAATACTAACAGGTGGCTGCCACAAATTAAGGGATTTTTTGGATGCACATCATGCACAGCATGTAAATACAGAGCAGATGATAAATTTGGTTTTATGTCTAATATTACAAAACAACAGTTTCAAATTAAACAACATACCACTTGTAAATCTGATCATGTTATTTATCTGATACAATGTCCTTGTGGGCTACAATATGTGGGTCAAACCACACGGCCCATAAGGACACGTGTTTTAGAACATGTGGGTAATATTAGAAGAGGGGTAACGACCCACTTTTTATCTCATCATTTTATTTTAAAACATAACGGCGACCCATCTGGCCTGAGGTTTACTGTCCTTGAGCATGTACTGCCCCATTGGAGAGGTGGGGATAGGAACACAGCACTAAAGAAAAGAGAAAGCTTTTGGATTTTTTCATTGAAAACTTTAATTCCTCAGGGCTTAAATGTTGATTTCGAATTGGGTGCCTTTTTATAAGAATTTTAATATTTTAATTAAAGTTTTTCTTATAAAATTATAAAAGTATTTTAAATATATTTTTATTAATGATTTTTATATTTTTATAATGATTTTGCTATTATCTGCTCTGTATATGTATACAGTCTTTTGAGTATTTCGATATATGAGTTATGTGATTCCTGTTTCCTTAAGTTTCTTCACCTAAATACTCTTTGTTTCATATCTTTCATATCTTTCAAGATACATCAATCGTCGTTCCTTAGAGATAGAAATTAGTCATAATTAATTTTAATAACATAATATTTTATTGATTTTTTGAATTTGTGTATAATAATAAAAATTGTATGTTTAATCCTACTATGATTTCTCTCTTATGTATTTAAAGAGAGAATCTTTTTATTAGAATATTTTATGAATTATATAAATATTCATGCACTTAAAACCTCACCTAGACATATGGGATAGAAATGAGAGCTGCCCAAAAGCTATGGTGTTTTAAATAGTTAACCTTTTGGAGGAGGGGTTAACAGTTAGTTCCAGTGGGTATATAAAGACCCCTAGAGCTGGTCACAAGCACTCCTGATGAAGACGTCACTTTAGAGCGTCGAAACGCGTTGAGTGTGACCCTGAGACTGAGAGAGAGAGAACGTTGAGCCCGTGACGTCATCTCCAACCGGCCGGAATTCCGGAAGTGACGTGACGGCTGTTCGAGACGCAGTCTGGGTGGCGTGCAGCAGCAGCAGTGAAAGGCGATGAGAAGTGATCGGAAGATTACATACTCCCTATGCTGTATATCCTTTTGGATCCTGTAAGCCTCCAATTCTTATATTTGTGGATAAAGTGTTCGTTTTATCCCTGTGTTTTTGTCTCTACTTGAGATCTCAGATCCTCCTATGGTTTTACCATTCTGTCTGGCTGGTTATACGTGCTATAGCCTCCTTATCTAGTTTTCTAAGTTTTCTTAGAAACCACTTCACTGTGTTAACATTATTACACCATGTAGATTTTGTTTTTATTTTAAGGTGCAACTGCTCCCCTGATTTCCTGTACATACTGTTTCTGGACCTTGAAACAGTCCATTTAAGGGTTTGAGTGTTTTATTTGTACCCCCACTTGCACTTGTTGATTTTTATTTTTTATCACATTGCACTTTCGTATATTATACTATTTCACCTTGATTAATTTTAGTATTAGAGCGCCATCTACTGTTTGTTTGCTATATGTATTTTGTTTTTTAGATAGGCAGCACTACTTTGATTTTATTACTATGGAAGATATTGAGATTGACAATAATCCTTCCACTATTTTTTCACGAAGGCACACTAAAGTGGTGGACTTCAATAGTCTTCTTAAATTGGATCTAGACAATGTACCTATTGTTGGAGAGACTAACATTTTAGAAGCAGAATTTGAAAAATTAGAAAAATTACTGATTAAAGATATTAAAAAGTTTTGGGATTTTACTTTCTTAGAACAATATGTTTTAAGCAATAGAGTCCCAAGAGGTTTAAGACTTAATAAAGACCCATCCATAGATCTTGAGGATGAAACCTTCCTTAACAAGTGGTATAACCTCTTAGAAAAATGTTCAATGGATTTAATGCACTTAATTATAGAACAGCAAAAAAACCATGTGTTACAAATTGACATTGAGGTAAAAGAGGTTGAAGAGAGGATTGGTAATTTAGACCAAACCACTCTATTCAAAGAAAAAGATTCCAAATTACAAATCAAATTAGATAAAATTTGGAAAGAGACAATCACAAAAAAAGTCAAAAAATATTTAAGAGATGAGGAGGACTATAAAAATGGTCCTCCTAGAAAACCTGAACCTATTGTTAAAATAGAAAATGATAATAAAAAACCCCCTGTAAAAACACCAGTGAAAAAAGCTTTACCCCAATCCGAAAAACCAAAAGGTAGAAGGAAAACACCTAGAAAATATATCCCCAAAAAATCTAGGAAAAGCCCTGAAAGGGATAACTGGAGAACTAAACAGCCTAAAAAACAAGCTAAGGTACAGATTAATACAGAGAGAACTCCAAAAAGACATGTGAGTACAGATTATGAATCTGAGGGTGAGTACATTATCAACAATAGGAGAGATCAGAGAGAAACCCAAAGGGATAAATTGTTCAAAAAAGGGGGTCTAAAAATAGGAAACAATAAGGATTTTTTAGGGGAGGGCGGGTCCACCACCTTTCAGGGAGTGAATTACGCTCCGATGAAGGACAGGGACCCCTCCTCGGAAAGGAAAAAAAGAGGAAGGAACGAAGAAAACGGGGAAGAGGGACAAAAGAAACACCTCAAAAAGAGCAAAAGGTAAATAATATCTTTAACCTAAGCTCTAAAGTATTATCCCAATCCGAACAATCAGTCATCTCAAGGGGTTTGAAGTTTGCCCCCACTGCAGGACCAAGCAGTTTCGGCCTCTTTATAGACGCCCAGAGATTTCTAAGGAAACTAACGATTAAAAGGTTTTTTAGACAAAAGGATGTAGAGTTAAGAACTATGGAAAATTCTAAAATAAAACAGAATGAATCACAATCTGAAAATTCATCCAGATTGGTGCATTCAGGGTTAAAATTACCATCCACCTTCTACCCCAAACAAATGAAAGGGAAGAATTTAGATGTATTCACTCAACTTGTTCAGAGAGATTTTGAAAAATTAGTATTATCAGAAGACAAATTTGTTAATAATCTAAATAGAAGTGAGAGAGAAGCTTTAAAAAATCTCCAAGATGATACAAGTGTGGTAATAAAACAGGCTGATAAAGGGGGAGGAGTTGCCATTATTAATAGAGAGGATTACATCAAGGAATCCAATAGGATTTTGGGTGATGTAAATACATACATTCCTCTAAAAAAAGATCCCACAGTGGAATTTCAAAAAGAAATAAAAATACTATTGGATAAAGGCAAGGCTGAAGAAATTATTAATGATAGCGAATATAAGTTCCTATATAAAGAACACCCCATCAGACCAATTTTCTACTACCTCCCCAAACTTCATTAAAGCCTGACAAACCCCCCTGGGAGACCCATCATAGCTGGGATTGACTCTCTGACCTCTAATTTATCTGCTTACATAGATACATACTTGCAGACATATGTAAAGAAATTGCCGTCATATCTGAAAGATACGACGGATATCTTACGTATTCTGGAAGGTCAGACATGGGAGGATGGGTGGTTTCTAGCTACGTGTGATGTAACCTCTCTATACACGTGCATTAGCCACAGAGATGGGCATGAGGCGATAGATAGAGCCCTGTCGAGAGATTCCACTATGCCCCATGAACAGGCAAATTTCATCTTGGACGGGATAAAATACATTCTTGAACACAATTATTTTTCATTTGAGGGAACTTATTATCTTCAGAAATGTGGCACCGCCATGGGCACGAAATTTGCACCCAGCTATGCAAACCTTCTCATGGGAGCATGGGAAGAGGACTTCATTTGGTCCATTGCAGAGCTGGGTGATGACCTGTGCCTGTGGCGGCGCTACATTGATGACATTTTCTTTATATGGAGAGGAGATGAAGAGAGTCTGATTAGGTTTATCCACTATCTAAATGATAATACCCTTAATTTAAAATTCACCTGCGAATATAGTCGGGAAAGGGTCAATTTCCTTGATATAACTGTCATCATTGATGGTGGATTAATCAGTACTCAGACCTTCTTTAAGGAGGTGGATATCAATAATTATATATCCCCCCATAGTTGTCACCATCCAAACTGGTTAAAAAATGTGCCATATGGACAACTAAGGCGCATTAGAAGAAACTGTTCGGATGACAAAACTTTCCATGAACAGTCTCTTTTCCTGCAGGACAGATTTAAAGAAAAAAAGTATGAAAATGGGATCATCAAAGATGCAGTAGAAAAGGTGGAGTTTCTGGAAAGAAAGAATCTACTGCTTGAAAATGTGAATAAGAAGCCTAAAAAAAACTTTGATTTTACGTTTATAACGAACTATAATAGACAGTCAGAGAGGATAACAAAAATAGTTCGGAAATATTGGCATATCATTAAAAATGACTCAATATTGGGTGACATAGTCCCAGACCAACCGATGGTAATTTTAAAAAAAGCCAATACCTTAAAAAATAGACTAGCACCAAGTGCATTACCTAAGATTAAAAATAATACTAACAGGTGGCTGCCACAAATTAAGGGATTTTTTGGATGCACATCATGCACAGCATGTAAATACAGAGCAGATGATAAATTTGGTTTTATGTCTAATATTACAAAACAACAGTTTCAAATGAAACAACATACCACTTGTAAATCTGATCATGTTATTTATCTGATACAATGTCCTTGTGGGCTACAATATGTGGGTCAAACCACACGGCCCATAAGGACACGTGTTTTAGAACATGTGGGTAATATTAGAAGAGGGGTAACGACCCACTTTTTATCTCATCATTTTATTTTAAAACATAATGGCGACCCATCTGGCCTGAGGTTTACTGTCCTTGAGCATGTACTGCCCCATTGGAGAGGTGGGGATAGGAACACAGCACTAAAGAAAAGAGAAAGCTTTTGGATTTTTTCATTGAAAACTTTAATTCCTCAGGGCTTAAATGTTGATTTCGAATTGGGTGCCTTTTTATAAGAATTTTAATATTTTAATTAAAGTTTTTCTTATAAAATTATAAAAGTATTTTAAATATATTTTTATTAATGATTTTTATATTTTTATAATGATTTTGCTATTATCTGCTCTGTATATGTATACAGTCTTTTGAGTATTTCGATATATGAGTTATGTGATTCCTGTTTCCTTAAGTTTCTTCACCTAAATACTCTTTGTTTCATATCTTTCATATCTTTCAAGATACATCAATCGTCGTTCCTTAGAGATAGAAATTAGTCATAATTAATTTTAATAACATAATATTTTATTGATTTTTTGAATTTGTGTATAATAATAAAAATTGTATGTTTAATCCTACTATGATTTCTCTCTTATGTATTTAAAGAGAGAATCTTTTTATTAGAATATTTTATGAATTATATAAATATTCATGCACTTAAAACCTCACCTAGACATATGGGATAGAAATGAGAGCTGCCCAAAAGCTATGGTGTTTTAAATAGTTAACCTTTTGGAGGAGGGGTTAACAGTTAGTTCCAGTGGGTATATAAAGACCCCTAGAGCAGGTCACAAGCACTCCTGATGAAGACGTCACTTTAGAGCGTCGAAACGCGTTGAGTGTGACCCTGAGACTGAGAGAGAGAGAACGTTGAGCCCGTGACGTCATCTCCAACCGGCCGGAATTCCGGAAGTGACGTGACGGCTGTTCGAGACGCAGTCTGGGTGGCGTGCAGCAGCAGCAGTGAAAGGCGATGAGAAGTGATCGGAAGATTACATACTCCCTATGCTGTATATCCTTTTGGATCCTGTAAGCCTCCAATTCTTATATTTGTGGATAAAGTGTTCGTTTTATCCCTGTGTTTTTGTCTCTACTTGAGATCTCAGATCCTCCTATGGTTTTACCATTCTGTCTGGCTGGTTATACGTGCTATAGCCTCCTTATCTAGTTTTCTAAGTTTTCTTAGAAACCACTTCACTGTGTTAACATTATTACACCATGTAGATTTTGTTTTTATTTTAAGGTGCAACTGCTCCCCTGATTTCCTGTACATATACTGTATTGGACCAACAAATGAATGAATAAACTGACCGGTATGGCTATAAAATGACACCAGCACTCTACACAGCTACTGTACAATATTGATACAATTGCTAAATGCTTTTATGATATCCTACAGTATATGACATGTTTGGATGATTTAATTACCTTTATTTCATACTGACCCTTTAGCTTGATCCGCCACATTCCGAATCCTATTCTGCGTGTATGTATTAAGGTGCAATTAACTACCTTAACTGCCAATCAAGGCTTATACAGTGTTCTATCCATTATAGGTGTCATTTAGGACATGTATGGAATGTTGGTGTCATTTTATAGCCATACCGGTCAGTTTATTCATTCGTTTGTTGGTCCAATACAGTATATATATATTTTTATTTAGCCAGTACATCTCAGTCTGTATATGTTCACATTTATTGGGTATTACTATACTGCAGTGTAACATTGGTGTTATTGTTGGTGCCACATTATTGCATGCTGGCAGTTTTGCAGGGACTAGCCCACGATACTATTAACTGTTACTGACAGCACATTTCAGGGATCAGCCCACGATACCATTAACTGATGCTGGCAGTTTATTGATTGTGCAGAGCATCAAACATGGTCATATTCCTTCCCCTTGGAGACGCAGTCTTGCTGAAACACAGCTTATTTGATATCAATGGGCTGTCACATCAGTTAGTCTCTGCCATGTTCCATATTTAGACCCTTTATTATGCAGAGCGCAGATGCTTTCACTGTAAGCTGCTCCGCTTATTATTTATTTATTTCTGGCGGTTCGCGCAAGCGCAATGGCCCCCCTATTGGTTTATATGACCAAGTTTTTTCTGTCATGGAACATGGATATAAGCCTTCCCTTTGAGACACAGGTTTGCTGCATATAGTTCACTAACTGTCCATGGGCTCCCACGTCAGTTAGCTCCTGTCGTGACACATACTGAGACTCGCAGTGAGGCAGAGCGCGGTTGCCTTCTATTTTAAACAGCTCCGCATTATTTATTTATTTCAGGCGGTTCGCGCATGCGCAATGGCCACAACATTGGTTTTCATGACCAACTTTCTCCCTGCATTAGCGCACGGCTCGCGTATGCGCCGTCACACGTTTTTGGTTACATGCGCCCTCCACTGGCTCTGCAACACGCGATGGAAGTCTATGTACCCATAGACATTAACTTTTGACACACACATGCGCAGTGAGTGCACCCTATGTGGCAGGAGTGCTGCAGTGTTCTTGTTAACATCTGACAGTCTGGTTTCAATGGGAGGTTCCTGTATTCAGCATGTAAGTTATTGTTGTATTAAATCATGTGTTGCACCTGTTTGTCTTGGTTGAATAGGGTATATATATGTGTTATACTGCACTCTGTTTGTTCATCACCTTGAGAAAGGTCCCGTGTAGAGGACCGAAACGTTGGTTACTATGTCTCACTAAATACAAAACTTTTTTGACAACTTTGTGGAGTGCTGCCTCTGATATTCGCTCAAACGGTATCGTATTGCTTATTTGATTTATAGTATATAGGATTTGCACCCACCTTTATCTACCTGACGGAGTGCCTTGTTCTCATCTTTTCACGTATATATACATGTGTGTGTGTATATATATAGATGCATGATGAAGCCACTGTACAAATGAATGGGTGAAGGGTGGATATCGGCCATGGTGGCTTAACCCCTTAATTACCTTTGCGTTTATTATCCGATAAGGTGATTAAGGGGTTCATTGATATCTGAATGTTATTGCCATGTATTGGCTATGTATTTTGTTGGCAATGGAGGACAAGGATTGTGCTGGCGACGGGGGCTTCTTATCGATGAGGTCAGTAGAACTTAATTTATTTTATTATGCTAGTTAATGTGTTTAATAATGGGCAAATAATCTATTATCCCTATTTGGATAATAGTTATTTTGCACATTATTGTACTGTGTGTGTTGTGGGGGGGGGGGAGGGATTGATGTATTTAATGTATAGGGCAGGTTTATTTTTTTTACATTCAGGGTTCCTTTTGGTTCTGCGAGAGACCTCTGGAGACCAACTGCGGTATCCTCGGGCTTCTCACGGGTATCAGGCTGGTGGGTCCATGGGGGACACCTGTGGGGGCACCATGGACCCATAGTCTTTGGGGAAGAACCGGTGGCCCCACATCTGTGGGGCAACCGCGGACCTGTTGAGCCCACCCGTGGGTCCCCAGACCACCGTGGGAACAACTGTGGCCCCTCACACACCTGTGGGTCTGACCCGGGGCCCCCAGACACCTGTGGGCCTACCGTGGGGACCCAATTGTGGCCCATGGTGACCCGCGGAGACCACCTGGTGGGCCATGGCGCCTGGCGGGACTCACCAACAGGCCTCCAGAACCTGTATGAAACAAGTTGCTGGTAACCTGTAGGTCTGTGAGGTGACCCATCAGGCCCACCGGGGACTCACGTGGCCTTGGCATATGAACCCTGTATGTAAAAGAATAAATCATGTATTTATGGGGGGGGCACAGGGGGTGGGTTATTTATTTTAAAAATATAATGATGTTTATTGTGGGGTAGTGTATTTTTTTATTGTGGGTACTGGGGGTGGGGGGAGGGGGTATTGGCCCCAAGAGTATGTGGTTAGGCTTCCCGGCTGGGTAGTGCGTGGTTAGGCCTCACGGGGTGGGGGGTTAGTGAGGGAGGGTATGTAGGCCTCCCGAGTGGTGGGTGAGGGTGGGTTAACCCCTTAAAAACTGTTGCGGTTAATAACCGCTATTGTGATTAAGGGGTTAGGGGACATTACATTGGATGTTTTTATTCTTGTGTATGTCTTGCAGCATCGGAGGGGCATGGGCAGGATGAAGATGAGTATGAAGATGACCTTCATCGTGGGTGCCTGTAAAAGGTAAGTGTAATATGTTTTTACTGTATTTATTGTAATTTATATGTATTTACAATGTGCAAATGCATTATTATCCATATGTGGATAATAGTAATTTTGCCCATTACTTTATAGTATATGTTAGGGGGGTGTATTTAGTTATTTATATAGTTTATTAATTTTGGAGGCACAACATTGTTACCGCAGGCCCACGGGTACCCCGGGACTCCCACGGGAATCCCGCGGGAACCCCTGCACTCCCGCGGGGACCCCCGCTTGGTGAGCCGGGGACACCCTGTTGTATGGGTGTTGCGCATGCAAAAAGGTAAACAAAGAATTGTTTCTAAGTCCTGCTTTTTTATCACCAGCCTTTAGCTAGTGAGCTTTATTCAGCACAACTTTCACGTACGATCAGTTTGCGTTGCTTAGTGAATCCCGCAGAAGGGCAGGATTTAGCGCAAACAGGTGATCGTACGAGCACAGTTGGACTTCGAAAAAATTTCAAGAAAAAGTCAGTTTTAGAGCGCAAAGTGCCTGTTTGCGTGGCTTAGTGAATAGCGCTCGGCGGAACTTCACGTTCTAAGAGCGCTTTGCGCTCTTAAAATGACTTAGCACTGCTAAGTGCATAGACCCCATTGATTGATTGATATCTCCGCTGGCCCAAATGTTTACCATCTCTTATCAGCCAGGAATATCTTCAAAGAGATTAATGTGCTAGAATTTACTGAGCCCAATATCAAGGAATTTGAGAAATGGCTTAAAAAGGATCCAGGAACTGCTGATTTGTCATATGCAGCAAAGGCTCTTTGTGAACTAGAAGGCAACAGGTAACATCTTTCCCAGTACATTATTACAAGACAAATAGCACCTGTATGTGCCAGGAAACTTATCTCCCCGTCTTCATGTCCCATCTTGTCAACAGCTCGTTTAACGGCTCAGACAAGTTCTAAGTGTCCTTTACATATAAGCTCCTTTTTCCTGGTCATTTTCCATTAATCTAATTAAATGTCATTAACTTATATTGTCCACTTACATTATACAGTCTTCAGGTATAGTATAGTGAAATGTCTGTATAATCACTATGTAAAGCACTGAGCACATAACCAGTGCTATTCAGCAGTTATAACTATACATATTTATATAACACACATTGTAAGTCACGATGGACACCAATGTATTTACAGACGGCACAGGACTGTGAGCACAGGAGATTTGCTTTTATCCTGCTATAAATCCAACCTATTATATGTCTCACTCTTTATAGCTGTAACGGTTTTCTTAGCCCATCCAATCTCACATTGGCCCTGTGGTCTACTGGCCCCATTACATGTCTGTATGTCGTGTGGTGCATCTGCTGGCTTACAGGACTCCTGAGTCTCCCGCTGGGTTGGTATGGGGATATCAGCATGCCAGGCATCTGAGGTAGTGTGATCAGAGTCTTACTCACATACGATGCAACGCCTCCACCCCATCAGGATCTCAGTGGCTGCAAGGAGAAGAGTCTGATGGGGACCTCCTTCTGGGTGCCTCCTTCTGTGTAATAACTTCACTCTCACACAGCAAGGATCTTGTGAAACTGGGCATCTTTATTGCATGTTCAGACAGACTGCCCCTAATAGCGGTCGTCCTAGCCGCTCATTTTGGTGGAGTGCTTCCCTCTTAGAAGTTCCTCCTCTCTCTCAAAAGTGTGGGATCACCTCTCCCCTAAGGGAGATCACCATCTCTGCCAGGTCCCTGATCACAGTGGGTAAATAACTGGTCTTAGATCTGACAGCCTTGAACTGCTGTAGACAACACTTGCCCTTAGGCTAACCCCTAACTTTTTGCAGTGCAGTGTCTTATATAGACTCAGAAAACAGCCACACCTCTTGTGTCACTAACAGTGGACACAGAGCATGTTACCACTCCCCTTGTATACATATGACACCTCACCCTGTATGAGGGCAAACCTCCATGATTGTTGCTGGCAACCGTGCATACTTACCAAGTTTACTGCCAGCATGAGAAAGAACTGTATACCATTTTTATACATGGCTACATTCTCCCCCTGGTGAAACCCAAAGACCAGGCTGGGACCTCAATTGGTGGAACCTTCCTCCAGGTAGCACTGCAACACATAGCAAACAACACATTATAAAAACACATTATTACTAATCACTTCTTTCCATACAGTAACATAATTGTACACAGTGCATGCTAACTTGCAGACTACACTGCTTCTAAGGAGAATCCACATTAACCCCATACTAATAATAGTGCCTAGGGTCTGGCTTCTGTATCTCCTGACCATTTACATCCTTCACTGTTACGCTGTATGCTCTAGGCGGCCCACTTTCTGGCTTGTACTCCATCCGGTGCATGTAAATGTTGCGCCCAACATTCCACACTCTCATAAGCTGTGTGATCCGCTCCTCCGTTTTATACCCAGCATACCCACCTGACCTACTTGTTATGTATTCCTCTATGGTCTCCCTTAGCCACACCTCTTTACCATCCTCAATCTCCTGCATTATGGGTTCTGCCACGTAAGGGTACTCTAGCCCACGAGATTTCTTGTATTTGGTGACAATGGCTCTTTCAGCCCTACTGGTGTGAATTAACTTTTTATTGCCTGCCCTGCCTGGCAGTACCCATGATAGTGGCTCATCCGGTTCAACTAGGTCCGGAAATATAGCTGACCCCCTGGGAGTAACTACCCCTGAGTATATGTCATGCCACCGTATCCGGAGCTCCTCTAAGCGCTCCTCCTCAGAGAACTCTCCTACTTCCCACCAGTAGTCGACTATTCCATCCCTCCTTAATATGAACCGCGTACGGTCCAGCCAGGCCTCATACCCCTCAAACATGGGCACCCACCACCTGGTTTCTCTCCCTAGAACTCTCTCTGCCACCGCTACCGTGTCCTCACTCTCTTCCGGTTCTCCCCTGAAGAGATTCCGGATGTCCCGGTGGACCTGGAATGTGACCCTGGGCGCTTAGGCCTGCATTTTACAATCACCATACTGTTAGCATCGCTAGTACATGATGACACTATTCGCATAGACATTTCCCTCCCCGATCCCTCATCGGAGGTAAAACAATCACCCCAGTTAAGATTTTCCCCAATCCGTTCATCAGATGTAGCCCGTGACTCCCCATATAACCCCTGGCTCGACTGGGACCCAGATGAGGAGGTGACAGGGGCAGGGGTTTTAACTAAGGCTGGGGGTTGGGCATAGGGAAAGGTCATGGGCCGATGCGGGGCTATGACCCGCAGCTTCTCGATACCTCGGCCAGTACCAACAGGTGGTGCGTCAACCTCACCCGTCTTCTTGTTCTCAGGCTTCCGCAGGGCCTGCCAACTCTTCCTAGACCCAGGCGACCTGGTGCAGCACAGCGGTCGCGAGGGCGTGGCCATCTTCCATCCGGCTCCACCGTGTCCGCCGGAAGTGATGTCATCAACTTATGGGGATGAGGCGCCACCATCTTGGGCTGGGTTCCAAACCGGAACCTGTTCTTCCACAACAACATCCGCCGCCGGAAGTGAAGGTTCTGCTCTCCACTCCGCTTGGGCCTTGGCTGGGCCTTCCTTCGCCATCGCCATCAGAGCCTGTGGAGGGTAACAGGGTTTCTCACCGCTCCTTCGGCTCAAGATGGTGTCGTCTCCGCCTTCCACGTTGGAAGTCCCCATGGCCATGGGACCCCTCTGCTATGGTTGTCTCCGCACAGGTGATCTCGGCACTTCGAGACTCAGCTCCGCTGCTTGGCAGGTAAGAGCGGGTTCTTTTTCAGCTCCACTGCAGTGGTCCACCGGTAGGCGCATCACCACCGACGTCGGGGTTGCTTGCTCTTTGTCCAAAGATGCAGACTCCGACTCGGGAAGTGGCACTCCCATCGGGGACCGATAGCAGGTCCTGACTTCTTTAGGTTCCGTTGCAATCATTAACAGCGATCCCCATTCTCCGGGATCTGCTGGCTCTTCCTTTACTTGGGGAGAGGCTACAGCCATCAGCTTGGCTGTTTCTTCGCTTGCCTCCGCGGTATACCCCAGCATAAAAGGCTGCACGGCCCACAGATAATGGATACCACATTGGGGACACCTTGCCGTCGTGCTGGCTTCTCCGCCCAGCAATCGGCACTGCATACACAGGCATCGTATCGTCTCGGTGTCAGTCGCCTTGATCACCAGGAAGCCTCCTGGCAACGAGTAGGGGTGGGCTGAGATGTCCATCTCTTTATCTTGTTTGCTTGCAACGCTGGTTACAGGGGATACTTTACACAGTGGTCTTGCCTGTTCGCTAGCTCCTCGCAACTGAAGGGCAGGGGTCATTCCTTTAACTCCTCCCTCAGCCAGCTCCACTCTCATTTGGCAAAGTTGGAAACCCCTCCCCCTGGTAGATATTAGAGAAGGGTCCCACAGATTCACTGGGTGACCCAGCACTGGTTCTGAGTCTGTCACAGTCCAGGAGGGCGCGGCCACAGCTTTCGCGCCACTACCCCCAACAGGGTTGGGGTTCTTTACTTGGCGCCAATCCCGGCCAACTTCTTGCAATCTTTGCATTTGCAGAATTTTCTGCATTCAGCCCACGCGGTGTCCCAGGGAAGCGGGAGTCGCCATCTTGGTTTGCCCGGCCACTCACAATAGCAACTGAGGTAGATTTTTGGTTGTGGCTTACCGTTTGGCAAGCAGATTCTCAATTTTCACTGCACATAACAACAATGTCCTCAACACCGTCCTCCATGGTAGCACCCCGAGATCCGAGGCAGGACAAAAACGGCACTGCAACTGCCTTGACGCCACTCCACAGCATACTTGCAAAGTCCCTTCTGCAGCTCTCTCCTCTGTGGCATACACCCCACATGCGCTCGCTCACTCAGCCGCGATCCGCCATCTTGGACTCTCTGCACCGCGCGGAGCTTCTGTACTTGCGGTCGCCATCTTCACACTCTAATTTCTTTTATCACACATGGCGCTCCTCTCTGCGGAGCAGCTGCCATTCCGATGCAATAAAGAATGCCACGATGCACCACCTATGTGTATCTAATGTATGTCTGACTCATGTTGCACTACCTCAGGCTAGGCTCACTCTCTCTGTGTATGCTGTGTCCACCTTCCTCCAGTCTGTACTCTATTGTAAGTGTCCAAGCTCCTGGCTAGAGTACTCTGGCTTCTCCCATGCAGTACTAGGGCGTCTACCTACTGTTGGCCAACCTAGCGCAGACCCTCTCCAGGATTCCTGACCCTTGTTAACAGGCTATCCCTTCAGGCATCCTACCAACTAGCTGCCTCAAGGTGACTAGAACAGCTATAGCCCTGTCTCCAGACCCACTGTACCCCTCTCAGGATACTAGGTTGTGCTTTGCGAGCTGACAAATTCCATCACACTCCTGACTACCCCTAGGCTCCGTCCCCAGATACTGCACTGACTGGCAGCATACACTCTCCCTGTTTCATAGTGTGCACAGCAAAAGCCTGTCCTGTTGATAGGTATCTCAGCAGCGACTCCAAAATGTAATGGTTTTCTTAGCCACCCAATCTCACATTGGCCCCTGTGGTCTACTGGCCCCATTACATGTCTGTATGTCGTGTGGTGCACCTGGTGGCTTACAGGACTCCTGAGTCTCCCGCTGGGTTGGTATGGGGATATCAGCACAACAGGCATCTGAGGTAGTGTGATCAGAGTCTTACTCACATACGATGCAACGCCTCCACCCCATCAGGATCTCAGCGGCTGCAGGGAGTAGTTTCTGATGGGGACCTCCATCTGGGTGCCTCCTTCTGTGTAATAACTTCACTCTCACACAGCAAGGATCTTGTGAAACTGGGCATCTTTATTGCATGTTCAGACAGACTGCCCCTCATAGCGGTCGTCCTAGCCGTTCATTTTGGTTGAGTGCGTCCCTCTCAGAAGTTCCTCCTCTCTCTCAAAAGAGTGGGATCACCTCTCCCCTAAGGGAGATCACCATCTGTGTCAGGTCCCTGATCACAGTGGGTAAATAACTGGTCTTATATCTGACAGCATTGAACTGCTGCAGACTTAACACTTGCCCTTAGGCTAACCCCTAACTTTTTTGCAGTGCAGTGTCTTATATAGACTCAGAAAACAGCCACACCTCTTGTGTCACTAACAGTGGGCATAGAGCATGTTACCACTCCCCTTGTATACATATGACACCTCACCAGGGTGTGAGGGCAAACCTCCATGATTGTTGCTGGCAACCCTGCATACTTACCAGGTTTACTGCCAGCATGAGAAAGAACTGTATACCATTTTTATACATGGCTACATAGCATTAACCACGGAATTAAAGTGCAAAACAAAAGGAAATCTCTGGGTTCTCTGCAGTTTAGATTGATGTTTGTAGTTTTGCTGCTGAAAATATATTGGAAAACACAAAAGTAATGTGAAGAAAAACGACATTATATTGTAATTTAGATAATTCCCACTGTGGATAGTGGTTTATAGTTATTTATTTTTAATATTGTGGGTATATTGTGGTAAGAAATCTAGCACCAAAGTCAGAAAGGGACATTTATCAAAGTCTCTAGGCTGTGAGAAGTGGATAAGAAACTGCACTACAGTTATCAATGGAATTCCTTCTATGATAAATCTGGTGCAGTTTGTGTACTGGTTTTGTCCCTAGTTTGCAGACCTTGGAATAGACCCTGTAATGCTAAACTTGCTGCAAAACCCTCAGTCTGTGAGTGATTCCAATGAATTACACTGTCATTCTTGATCTAAAGTAACACAGGTTAAACCTACAGAAAGCTGCAATGTCCATGTCATGGGAATTATGGGAGTTAAGGTGATCAATATAAAGGAATAATGGGGGACATGTATTGCTGAGATCTGCTGATACAAATAGCACATGCTTCAGCTAGTAATGAGATAAAGGTCCACATTTCCTTACACTGAATATTCTGCCATTGTGAAAGGGCTTCCATGTGCATTTTATAACTTTGTGCAAAATATATTCATATTAGTATTTTTTTTTTAATTTCAGAGAGGAATGGCAGGTAAAGGAAGATAAAGTAAGAAGAGCCATCAAACAGGTTGTGAAATGGGATGTTTCTAAAGACAATTCTCTAGACCCTGTGGTCTTGCCACAAGTAGACTGTGTGCTCAGCCTTTGGTGCCTAAACAAGATTAGCAGAGACAAGGATGCTTACCGGAGCAACCTGAGAAAATTTGCATCACTGCTGAATATTGGGGGTCACCTGTTACTCTTTGGGGTACTTAATATAACATATTATAAGATTGGTGAACACAAGTTCTTTGCCCTGCAATTTGATGAGAAGTTTTTAAGAGAGGCTCTCAGGGATGCAGGGTACGTCATTGAGAATTTGGATCTGCTACCCAGTAAAAAGAGCTCTGATATGATAGATTATGAACACATTGTGTATGTTATAGCGCGCAAGGAGAGTGAGGTTTAATGATCTAATTTTGACAGTTTAATATCTACATAGGAGAGTAAAATAAGACTATGTATTTAATAAATAAATTATTTCCAAGTACAATATCTAATGTCCTTGCCTTTTTCACGGTCTTAAGGATCCAAATACAGTACTGTACTGCACCGACACACTTTATTCGAGCAAATACCCAGTATGTACCTGGCAGATACCTGGAATGCGCCGCTCCTCACCTCTGACAAGCCCCGTTGCGTTTGCCTTCCCAGCCTGGGTTCATGCCTGGCTGACGGGCGGCTGATCTGTTAAATGATAATGATTAGGATTTAATAGGCTGCAATGCTTCGCGTGTCTACCAGATGGCATAAATTCATGAATTGTAATGCAGTATATATATATACTGTGCAGTATTGCAGCCAGCGGGAATAAAATGCTTCAATCCCTGCCTGAAAAATAACCCAATGCACTCGGGCAGAAAACAGTCACAAACCTCAATACACCCGGGTATACCCGAATTCGTGGGACTAGCCGAGCTCGAATAAAGTGTGTCGCCAGTGTAGTTGCATAATACACATATCTTCATGGCTCAACCTCACTTGTGCATACTTACAGTAAGATGAGGTCCGCAGTACATACTAAGCCCATACAATACTTTTGCAAGAATATACATGAAATGTACATTCTAATAACATGTGTTTATTCTATACATACAATACGTGGATTACACAGACTTCCGTCTACTGCTGAAACCACATGGCTACTATACTACTGTTAGTTTCCAATTTTCTACTCCCTCTCCTTGATCGAGTAGTTTTTGTTTATTTATTTATTTTTCTGCTCACTGATGGTGCTATTCGCGTTGTGCATGCGCGACACCATTTCCTTCTGCTCCATTGTGCTCGGAACTACTGCACATGTCTCTATAGCAGTCTCTGCATATATTTATTTATTTTCAGTCCCTTCCTTTGCCACTCGCGCCGCGCTTGCGCGACCACACTGCCTTTTTTATTTATTACGATCCGCACTGATTCAGATCAGTCAGAGAATGAGGCTAGATCCCACTCGGTCTCTTTCGATAGATCAGAGGATTATGGGAGAGAGCACGAGGACAATTATAGGTCAGATTCTAAACCTTCTACCTCCACAGCTTTGCTTTTCTCAAGACCCCTTAAATCCGACTCTAAATCTGTTTCCAATACAAATTCAAAAAACTTAAAAGAACACGACGATCAAAGAGGAAACGGGGAAGTGCGGGGAAGAACAAAAAGGAAGAAATACACATAAATGAATCTGCTAATAATGTGATTAACCTCTCAGAGATCGAATTAACCATTGACCAACTATCTTTACTGAATCGGGGTTTAGGGTTTGCACCAGTGCAGAACTTTCAACTATTTCAGACAGTCATTGACTTGCAGAAGTTCACCCGTAAACTTTCCCTTTCATCTAGAGGGGTTACAGTATCAACTGGGACTCCGGTGACTGGTGATATATCAACGGATAATTTTGTCAAATTTGACTTTCAGAAACAGTGTGTCCTATCAGATATGGAGGACATTCTTGTACAACAGGGAGAACCATTGAATGCATCTTCTCAGCCTTTCTTTGGAAATCAAGATTCTGGTTTAAGGAAAAAATCAATATTTTGTCCCAGTTCTCAAAGGGGTCCGTGTATTACGACTTTTGAGAAACTGGTTGATCGGGACATTCGTCTATTGGATAAAGGTTTTTCATTTTCTAATGTTTTGTCTAATAACCTTACTATTTCAGAGGTCAAACAATTGGAGGTCCTTAAGAAAGATGATTGATACGTTTTTAAAAATGTGGATAATGGTGGGGCCTTGGTGGTCTTATCAACTGATCAATATAAGAATGAGGCATATAGACAATTGAATGACACATCTCTTTATCAGGTTCTTAAGACTGATCCAACCAAAGATTTTATGGGTCAGTATATGGAGCTATTGGATATGGGTAAAATACTTGAAGTTATAAGTCATAAAGAGTTTGAGTTTTTGACCTGTCCACATCCCGTGGAACCCATTTTCCATCATCTCCCAAAGATCCATAAATCGCTGGTCGACCCTCCTGGTCGACCCATTGTGGCGAGTATTGGATCTTTGGGAGATGGGTTATCGCGTTATGTGGACAGGTTTCTACAGCCATTAGTTTATCAGCTACCATCTTTTATTAGAGATACGTCAGATCTTATTATGTCAGTTCAAGATTTAAAATGGCAGCGGGGGTACAGGTGGGTCACATTGGATGTGGCCTCCCTGTACACAATTATTTTACATGAACATGGTATAAATGCTTTGCAACACTTTCTTAATTTATCAGATTTTCCTATCACTTTATGTACTTTTTTACTTGAATCAGTCACATTTTTACTTACTCACAATTATTTTATGTTTAATTCACGTTATTAGTTACAAAAATCAGGCACTGCTGTGGGTTCTTCTTTCGCTCCATCGTATGCTAATATTTTTATGGGTTTCTGGGAATCACTGCACATCTATCACGACTCGAACACTTATCGTAATCACATAGTTTTTTATAGACGCTTTATAGATGATCTTATTTTGGTCTGGGATGGGGATTCTGTTTCACTGGCCACTTTTATTAAGACGCTTAACACTAACGATTTCAATTTAAAGTTCACATATACAGTAGAGGCAACTCTTATTCGAACAAAAACCAGTGGCAATTCCCCAAAAAAACCAGGAAACACCCAGGTACATTCTGATTACATGCCTTAAACTTTCCTTAAACTAGCCCCAGAATTTCTGCATTGATTAATGGCCTATCAGATTAACAGCGGGGGTCCCTGGCAGTCCCATTCAAACTGAATTGGACTGCCAGGGATCCCTGCTGTGTTAATCCTATGCGTCGTTAGTCAATGCAGAAATGCCTTAAACGTGCCTCAAACTAGCCCAGAACATACCCAGCACATACCCAGCACATACCCAGAATGTAACCCGGCTAGTTTACGGCAAATGTTAGAATAAACGTTGCCTCTACTGTACACATAATATGCATCACATAAATTATTTGGACATTACATTGTTTATTGGTACTGATAAAAGTGTACAAGCTGATATATTTAGAAAGGCCCAGTCCAAAAATGCTCTTCTCTGTGCAATTAGTTGTCATCCTCCCGCTCTTATTAAAAGTATACCCAAAGCCCAATTCATTAGGCTTAAATGACTATGATCTGATGATGAGACATTTAGATCCCAATCTTTTGTAATGGCTCACAGATTTCAAGCAAGAGGCTATAGGGATAGAGACATTGCTACAGCATTTGATTATGCAGACTCTTTGGACAGGAAGGATATGATTAAATATAAACCTTTTAAAAAGAAGACTCAACATAAATCTGATGATAATTCCTTATGTCCATCATTTATTTCTACCTATAGTAGACAATCTCAATCCATTAAACAAATATTTTTAAAGCATTGGAAGATATTGACCTTAGATAAGGATATTGCTTCCACTATACAAGGCGGTCCGAGATGTATCTATAAGAAAGGTAAAACACTAGGTTTTCACCTCTCACCAAGTTTGTTTCATTCGGGTCGTTGGAGACCCCAGTTATATAACATTCAGAAAGGCTTTTTCCCATGCGGGAGATGCTCTATTTGTAAATACGCTAAATCTATTAAGAATATTTCAGGTGCCAATGCGAACCACCGGGTTGGCAGTTTTATTAATTGTCATACCAGCCATGTGGTTTATTATCTTCAGTGTAGTTGTAAAATGTCATATATTGGTCGCACTATTAGACCGTTACGACTCAGAATCCAGGAACATATAAGACTCATTGTTAAAAAGGATTTATCACATCCTGTGTCACGTCACTTCTCATCATGTCCCTTAGGTGATATTGCTAAATTTACCTTTTCAGGGTTAGAACATATAGACATACACCTTAGGGGTGGAGACAGATTGCTTAAACTCAATATGAGAGAAATGTTTTGGATCTATGCTATGAATACCTTAAGTCCTGCTGGCATCAATGTGGAGTGGGATTTAAAACACTTTTTAGTTTAAATATGTTTATTTAGTTAGAATAGTATTTTATTTATTTTTTATTTATCATTCTTTGTGTACTTCCTTTTTTAGTTTGATATATATTAAGTATAGGTTATTTGTTATTTTTTGGATCTTTTATATTTTATATTTTGCTATAATTGTATTTATCTTTTCTTCTTCATTGATGTAATTTTCATATAGCCGGTTCACTAATTTGTTTTTCAATTAGGTGTTTCTATATATATTTTTTAATATGGACTAAGTATATACATTTTTCCTCATCCAATATTAATACTTCTTCGTGTATTATATATAGTGTTTTGTAATTTAGATATATGCATATACCTTTCCTTGTTTATATACCTTTTTACTATTATTTATTATTTTGTATGTCTGTGTATGTTGCTCTTTTTGCTACTAGGATACTGGTTTTGTATATAACATGTTGGTTATTACATAAGAAATCAGTTATGCTATGTTTGTTTTTAATTACTCCTATGCCAAACTTTGTTTTTTAATCTTGTTTTTTATCTGCTTTGGATAGGGTTCGCAGTGAGTCCTTGGTAGTGATTGCATTTATGGGGTTAATACCCGGATGATGTTCTATATGGACTAATTGGTATGTTATTCATCAGGTGTATGTGTCTTTCACACCCCTTGATTGCACCCAATCATATTTCTATGCTCACTTTTTAGGATTCACTGTGGGCTGAACCAGGTACTCTTTTGACAATGTCCAGTAGGTGGACGAAACGCGTCAAGAGTTTTTTCTGTGGCAGAAAGAATTAGCTGTATGCACTCAATAAACAACCTTTATATGTGATTGCGTCTGGACACCAGTTTTTTGCACCCCTGCAGCAAGCTGTGAACCGCCTGAATTCTACTTTCTACTTACCATATCAACTGGCTGGAGCACGCTTCACAGCACACCTGATCAGTTTTAGCTGCATTATCAACACGAGGATTGAACTCGGCGAGTCAAGTCAGTGAGTACTCCTGTTATCTGGGGGTTGCTGTTGTGTGAGACGCCGGGTCTGTGAGGGCAGTGGCGGGGAGCAGTTGCGGTTGGCCATTTCAAGGTCCCATGCAGGGGACATGGCTTTTACTGCTGGATCTGTTTCCCCTTACCACACTCTAGCCCCATCCCGCTGTCAGTCTATAATACACAGTTTAACTTACTCACCTACATCTGTTTCATGCGGTTATTGGTTAACAGATCACGAGGGCTTTCAAGACTTTATACATTGGATAAACATTGTGGATTACATGTGTGCATGATATAGAGCATCGGTGCCTTTGGAGTTTATTCTCTGATTTTTTCCCTTTTAATATTAGATCAATAGTAATACGCTATGGGGTGTGCGCTCTCTCTTCTTTCTTATATATATATATATATATTTATTATATATATACATATATATATATAATTATATATATATATATATACAGTGTTCGACAAACCTATACATTTGCTCGCCCCGGGCGAGTGGATTTAACCCCCGGGCGAGTAAATATTGGCCCAAGCAGCACACGTTTGGTACTAGGTGGCGAGTAGATTTTTTTGTGTGGCGAGTAGATTTTTTGGTGATTTGTCAACCACTGTATATATATATATATATATATATATATATATATATATATATATATATATATATATATATATATATATATATATATATATATATATATATATATATATATATATACACATGATGAACCAATATACAAAGTAATGTTTAAGGGTTAACAAAAACATGCACACATAAAAATACCACTTCTCCATATCAGCCACAGTCAAACAAAATCCTTTTTCCTAATAAAATCATTCTAATCTGCCAATCAAAAGCATCAAATGCCAATCAAAACATTGAATTTACATTGTATATATGATGCATAAAATCTGTGCACCATGTACACTCTGCCAATCAATGTTAACAATAAAATATTCAAAAGAAAATACAATGATATCCAAACAAGTATTCTATTTAATCCAAGCAAGGCAACCGAAATAAATTACCATTAATTAATCAAATCCCAAAACAATTAAAATACCATCCAAATCAATTACACAATTAACTCTTTTAATCGTTAAACAAACCCATTATCCAACAAAGTTAACATTTGACAAAATAGTAGTACCAAAAAAACCCACTATCAAAAAAGCAAGCCTCACCCTGACCTAAAGTACAGCATACAACACCAAAAATTACATCTATCTAATTAAAAATTACATTACACACATTTAAGAATAGCAGCATATCAAAATACACCCCTGATGAAGTCTTTTGAGACGAAACGCGCAGGGAGTGTTCTGTGGATGTGACATTGTCCAGTTTTATTACTTATTTGCCATCTCACTTACGGGACTTTCTACATTTGCTAAATCAATACCAAGCGCAGCCATTACTTTGTTATTCTTGCGGGGGCTGTTACAATCTATCCAGTGAGCCCAGTGACGTCATCGAAGTTCTCGTGGGATTGTGATCGGAGACCCATTTCAGTGACGAGGGGCTTGGAGTGGGAAGACGCTCCTTACCTCTTCCGGTACACGGAGTGCACCGTGGAAGCTGTTGATTTCCCTCCATATTCGACGATCATGTTTCCTGCATTCTGGCTGGTGATTGAGTATTACTCATAAATGCTTGTATTCCCGTTATGTTTGTGAGTGTGCATTTTTATACATTCAACTCCACATACATTTTTGTAAACCTTACTACGCTATGAGTGCGCCTGTTTTTTGTTGTTTTTTTCTATAGATATCTTCAAGGGAGTGGTGTTCCCCTGTATTCAGGCTGCAAAGACTCAATTGGATTGCGTGTGGAGCTGTACAGTATCTGGATTTGTATTGTATTTTATATCTGGACAAAATTCTTTAATTTGTTTATTATTTTTTTATAGATTTTCATATATTTTTTATTATATATTTTTTATTTTATCTGTATTAGTCCTGAACAACATAGATTTTCATCATTATTTGACTTTTTATACGTCAAGTAGGTCTGGGTGGCGCCATATCTCTTTTCTTTTCTTTTTTCTTGTATATATATATATATAAGTCCATGGGACCAGAACATTTCAGATGACCCTTTGGGGCTGCTTGTGTAGGCAATGTTTTCCTCTGAATGCACCTCAGAGAACCGGTCTCATAGAAGTCCAAATGTCTTGTCCACTCCGAAGTGCCCATGGTCGTCATGCAAAGACCTCAGAACTATATATTGCAGTTTTCTTGGAAGAACAAGCTGTCTCCTATCAGGATGGTTATGGTAAGGAACAACTCAATAGAGTAGGCCATTGTCTATTTGAAACGTATCCAATTCTCTCATGAGAAGGGCTACCGTATCCATGGGAGCACTCTTCACTAAGGTGGGATTCTTCCTTTCTATGGCCCAAGGTAGAGGTCCAGCCACGGGTTCTAGTATCTGGGATAAAATTAGATCTTTCCACCTCATTATAGATCCTTTAGTGATTGCCATTGATTCAGGATGATAGTATTCAGCTGGAAGTGCATTAAATTGACATCCCAGAGGATCCACCACTCGGGGTTCAGAGATGGCTACTTTCCCTTCCAGTATGGCAGCCGTGGAACACAGGGCATGAATCCCTGTTCCATGGATTTCTTCCCATTCTCCATCTTCAGGAGCTGGGTTCAACTCAGGCCTCTGGGACAGAGCATCAGCCCCAATGTTGTTGGCACCAGGCTTGTATTTTAAGGTGAAAATGTAGTTGGATAGAGCGGTCAACCACCTGTGACCAGTGGCAGCCAATTTGGCAGATGTCAGGATGTATGTAAGAGGAGTTTTGTCTGTTCTTACTTCGAGGCCACACCGTGCAGCTTATCAACAATGGCTTACTTCAGCGCCAGAAACTCCAATTTATGGACAGGGTAATTTTTCACCCTTACGGTTAAACTGCGACACACATAGGCAATGGGACGAAGTCCAGTGGGATATTTCTGATGAAGTATCGCTTCCAGACCATCAAAACTTGTTTGTAAGAACCTACCCTAAAGTAGTGAGCAGTTCCCAACTGCAGGGCTAAGAAGTGACCTGGGTGGGACTGCTGGTGATTCCTGGATGTTAGGATCTAGGTCTGTACCAGACAGGGCTAGAGGTTCTATAGGAGTGAGGAGCCACTACCAATCTCATAGTGTGAGGAATTAAAAGTACCAGTCTCAAGATACTAAAACAGGGATGGGGGGGGGAAGGATGGGGGAAGTGGATAGGAGTGGGAGAAATGGTTGGGGGATGTAATACACCCCCCACTAGAGGACCCAATATGCAGTGACAGTAGTGGGAATGACAAAAAAGCTAAGATCTAAACTCACACGGCCGTGTGTGAGTCTGTTCCTACAGATGGTATCTTGAGCTCTGGTTGTCCCGATCTCATTAATCTGAGAGGAGGGTGGGGGCCTTGTGGTATACCAAGTCCCAGTATAGATGAAAGATATCCGGATAATTGGATTAAAACAGAGTAATTATTAAGATAAAATGAGTGCTACAAGGAACTCACATAGAAGAAGACGGCAGTGCTCCTACCTGCTCCGGGCTGCTTCGCGCTGAAAGCTCCTCTGTACACCGCGTCCGATATGCAGAGGCAGAGAATGTTGATGACGAAGCATTATGGAACTCAACGGGAAACAGGGAAACAGGGAAACAGGGGGGTGTGCCCAGCAGCCGAGCTAACCAGCAGCACAACCCCAGAGCTCCGTGCTGCTGAAAGAGAAAGCAAGCAAACAAGGCACTAAAAACCGCCAAAGAAGGGCTGAAAAAGATCCCCACGGACGGAGGAGACTCACCCCGTTCCCCACACAGCCCTGTGGCACTGATCAAAGGGAGCAGGGAGTGTGGACGCGCGATCAAGCACCGGAGCCTGCTTCAGACGGGAGCAACATGATGGCCGCTGGGCACGAGTGAGAGAGCCCTGAATCTCAACTGCGACCTGGCCCAACGGGAGAGGTAGGAGGGAAGGGAAATGGAGGGGGTCTCTGAAAGACAGCAGCCACAACTAAGCCAGGCAGAGAGCGGGCAGCCACCAAGCACCAGCTGAGCGGCGGCCATTAAAACCCTGCACGCTGCAGGAGGGCAGAAGAGCTCACAGAGAGGAGCCTGTCGTCGTCCCCTGCCCGCACTCTCGAATTAGTCAGGAGCAGCCCAGATCAAGAGAGAGGGTGCCCGAGGGTGACCACCCTAACGTGCCACCATAACAGGCAGGTGCTAAGAGCCCCTCAAGAGTAAAGTTAAGAATTAAAAAGCATATACTATATCCAAGATGGCCACCGGTGATCTGTGACCGGGGTGTGCAAGGTTTGGTGTGAGGCAAAAACCAGCTTGCAGAAGAGGCCTAAACTAGGCCTAAACTAAGAGAACAGGGGTAAAAAAAAAAAAAAGAGGCCTGAAAGTGGCCCCAGTGAACAAAAGATTGCATGTTACGGGCACCACTGGAACATAAAAACTTGGAAACAGATGCTGATTAATCAAACACATGCACGCCCCCTCCTCCTACCCCCCCTTTCACCCAGATGAATCTCTAAAGAACAGGAGACTATGGGCTCTATGCAGTAAGCGCCGATAAGGCTTTTATCGCCATTTTCCAGCCAAAATTGCGTTTGAGATTCATGAAGGGAAAAGAACATAAAACAAGAAAAACAATCTAAGTGCAGACAATAAAATTCAAGTGATATATATTCTGCGTTCTTTCTTGGCTCATATGTGATGTCTACTTACAAGATGTAAGTCAAAATCAAGCGGTTTTGACACTCAATGGTCTCTGCTGTACAGATATTCCCACCAGGTGATAGGGTCTCCAGCTTTCAGCTCCGCAGCGAAGTGTATGTAAAAGAAATATAAACCATAGTGCAGACCAGTATAATGTAAAAAAACTCGAATTTATGGGGTTTAAAAAATGAACACTTACAATAAAAACAAGTATTTCAGGCATGTACCACAATCATTGTGATCAAAGAGAGAAGGATTTTTGGTTTAAACTTCAGGCTCACCCGCCTCCTCCGGTGTGACTTGGTGTGGACCACCACTCTCAGGGACTTTGTACCTCCAGCGGTGGGCGCGTTGATCCAGGTATCTCTCCCCTCATGGGTTCCCTCTTTTGTGGGTCGATCATCTTCCCATACCAGCTGCCCGCAGGCACTGTGGAGTTCTCCACTGGGATACAGCCTCTCGGGTGGATGTTTCAGCTTCACTCGCACACCGATGCGTCACTTCCGCTCCGTCCCGATACGTCACTTCCGGTCGCGGTTCTGTGAGTATCTGTCAGTAAATTTCTCCTCTCTTCTCCTCTCTTCTCTCTTCTCTCTCCTCTCTGGGCGGCTACCACTCTTCCTCACTCCTGATTCACCTTGATAAAGGACTGTCTGAGTCCGAAACGCGTTGGTGTGTTTTGTAATCGATTTTTGATCCATTAAATAGCTTTATTATTGGGAACGTACACCCTGTGGTTTCATTGGCTGTTTTTTACAGCACTGGACATAGTGCTTTGTTCTTTTCCCTCTCCCCTCTCTGTGACGTTTCTGAAAACGGATGCACATTCAACCTGGAGGTGCTGGATCATCCAAAGGGACTTACTGCTCATCGTGTAATCTGCTTTCCCAAGTGAGTCCGTTCCAGCTTTGCCTCAATCATATTCCAGGGATCATCAATTGGTAACTATCCTTACCTCAGTGCATTGTGGGATAGCTTATTACCTGATCCAACAGGACATTTGTATATTTACAGGTTGTTTTCCTATCAATTGTTCATTGTTACATACTACAGATTTATCTTTGGAGCATCACACATTTTTTTCTATTGTTGCAGCAACAATCTTAGCTCTTTATGAAGAGATACGGGGAGATTTAGATTTTGTGACAGCCAGAGATCGTGCAGTCCCTGGGCTTGTTATAATGCTGTGCTCATTACATTATCTTGCTTCCGCGTCATTCTAGACATCTGTGGGCATAGTGGGCGGGGTCTCGCTATCTACATTCTCGCGGGCCTTTACCCAGTTTCTATGTGCACTCAATAGATGCGCTAGGAATTATATTCATTTTCCTACAGAGCACACAGAGTGGCTGGAAGTGAGGAATGGCTTTTATAACATAGCCGGTATACCATGTGTGAAGGGTGCAATCGATTGCATCCATGTTGCCTTGATCCCGCCTAGTCAGAGTGAGCATGCTTACCGCAACCGTAAGCACTACCATTCCCTGAATGTACAGGTGGTATGCGATGCCACAATGAAGATTATGCATGTGGTAGCCAAATTCCCTGGTTCCAGTCACGATTCCTCTATCCTGAGAAACTCATCAGTCTTCCATGCTTTTGAAGAAGGCTATTTTGGACCTGGTTGGCTGCTGGGTGAGTACATATTATGATGTGTTATTTTTTTTCTTGGAAATATTGAATGTAATAATGCTAACACAAATTGTATCATTTTTTGCACGATGGATTATAGGTGACTCAGAATACAGAATTAGGCCGTGGCTGTTGACCCCGGTGGCAAACCCTCAATGTCAAGCAGAGGAGAGGTATAATGTGGCACATATATCTACACGATCCGTTATAGAGAGGACATTTGGCCTTCTGAAAACACGATTTAGGTGTTTAGATAGAACTGGTGGGGCACTTCAATATAAGCCTGTTAAAGTGTAAGATATTATAATTGCATGTTGCATTTTGCACAATGTGGCACTCCGCAATAATTTAGAATCAAACATACGTCAGGGCTTAGAGGAGGAGCATCCCGTTAATTTACCAGCTGACACTGAGCAAACAGCCTCTGGTGTGGACACACGTCAGAATGTCATCAACACATATTTTTCATGTAAGCAAATACATATATGTTCATAGTAGTACATAGATGTATTCATTCATTGTAATGAAAAATACATGCGTACAAATACCATTCACTTAGGAAACAGATGAATATGGTTCTCCCACCTTTCTGTTCTCTGCTGTGTGGACAATTGCATGTTGCGCCGGTATGTCATTCATTACAGGTTGTATTATACTTATTACCACTAAAAGCTGTTGTGTGAACGTGAGGAAATAATGTGCACTAAATCTATATTTTATGAACATGCTCTTTTTGGTTATGCATACAAAATAAATATAGTATGTCGATAGCCAAGAGATAATGCTATATGGTTACATACTATTGTGCTATTGGAGTGTGACATGTGTGTCACAATGTTGTGTATTGAACATCATATTTGACATCTTATATAATGTTTATCATATCACAGACAAAAGTGTCACTTCTGTGTGTTGCTAACCTGAATGAACATATCATGACAATGATTAATATTCATTCATGTTTGATTTGTCAAGGTATATCACTCCAAGGACTGCTCATGGTATGTATTTGAATTTACATCTTTAAGAAGATGGGCAAACCTCGATACAGGTATAGTGACAGGATGTATAAAGAGAACGTCATAAAAAAGATGTGACAATATAAATTTATCTTTTCTGTATTGTGTCCGTGCGTTTATGTACACTTCGTGGTGATTGTGCATTGTGTTTTCTAAGCATAACATACATTACATAACATGTAATTTGGAATACATAACAAGATCCATTCATGCACATGAGCGATATTAACACTCAATGCATGTTTGTATGACCTTAGCCAAATGTGGTAAACATCAAAAACATTGCAATATATGTGATGATTTATTATCTCACTTCCTCGTCATGTTGATTACTACATTGTCACATGTGCATGTGTAAATGAAAGATGTGTGTTGCTTTCACGTGCATTGAACATTTGTCACAATGTTAACACCATTCCTAAGTTCAGTTCTTTTGATTATCAACTTTTCCTACATCATTCAACACAATGACTATGTAGTTAATATACATTTTATTTCATTCATGTTACTTATTCATAATGATCATGATCGTTTATACGTACTGTCAACATATGAACATAAATGAAGGAGACATTAACATACGCACACATTTCAGCAACATACTGTGTGTGTGTGTGTGTGTGTGTGTGCGTGTGTGTTTGTTTGTGTGTGTGTGTGTGTGTGTGTGTGTGTGTGTGTGTGTGTGTGTGTGTGTGTGTATGTGTGTGTGTGTGTGTGTGTGTGTGTGTGTGTGTGTGTGTGTGTGTGTGTGTGTTTTTTGTCGTCTGTGTGTGATGCATGTATTTCTACCATAAATAATATTAAACTACATAATAATGTTGTTTTTATCGTCGGCGTCACTTACAGAGGCGGCACATTTTATTTGAGTGCGGCTAGCTCCGCAAGCCTGGGGATGCCCCGGCATGCTAGCCGCACTCCCTCGGCATGCCGCACGTCATTGACGTGCGGTCACGCGTCATCGGGTGCCTGCGCCCCCTGCACGCGCGTCCAGGGCTCCCCGAGGGAGCCCTGGTGTCCCGCGATGTGGGGGACGGCGGCAGGGGGTTCCGGGGGACCCGGCGGACCCGGCAGCGGGAGGGAGAAACCCCCGATCGGAGGGCGCTCCTCCGTGTCTTCGGCGTGCGCCCGGCACCCTCTGGCGTGCGCCAGGTTACTGCTGCGGCCGAGAACAGGCAAATGCTCGAATAAACTCGGCCGCAGCAGTAGCTATGTATGTATTGAACGTTTAATAATAACACAAAACTATGGTTACTCGTGTGAATTACATGCACACAAATGTTCATGGTTTCATGATCTGTACCTAACATTCATTAGCTCCTGCATGTTAGGTTACCACTACAACCTAGGTGATTATATAATATTCACATGACTCTAAATTTTATATCACCTCCATATTGTTATTGTGTAGGTTCAGAGACAATGTCTATGAGTTGTTACAGTATGTAGCATTTACATTGTTTGTCAAGTCACACGTCAGAATATAATATATAGTAGATTAATGTGTTTGCTGAGTGATAATGTTGGTAGCATATATCACATGACAATACATATAATGTTAGTACAAATTTTAAATTATTGCATATAAGATCTAACTTCATTGCTTAGCAACATCATAATGAGAAATAAGTGCATAGTAAATATTTGCACAATAGGATCATATTATGTAGTTATTGTTAAGCTGCGCAGCAATCATTGAAAGCTTTGTTACATATTTATTATAATAGTTGTTCTCTAGTCGTCACAAGCATCTAATAGAACGATTTTTCATCTGACATCATACATTGATCCCATGTATTGATCCGCAACATCTGTGAAATACAGCAAACACATGATGTTCAAAGATGGCACATGTATCTATGTTTCAGCATGACAACGCTTAACACATCTCTATATGATTGTGTATATTCACGCATAAGTTACGTATATGTTTAAACTGCAAGGATCAAACTAAAGATCCAGAACTATCGTTTTTGAACATAGCGTTGCTGCTATTACTACTGATATGTTTGTTCCGGTGCCTGTATACGTAATAATGTGCGCTCACAACATCTGTTGCGCGCGCACGTCACGAATGTGTGGACAAAGTATTAGCACATGCGCGACACGATGTGTATGCTGTGCATTCAATACATGTCCCTCTATGGTGCTGCTAGCTGTATGCATATCATGGCTGAAAGTTATGATATGGAAGCGAAACATTTTCACTTCTACACACGTACATATCGACACTTTGTCAACGGACGAGTAACCACGGCAAAAACGGACGATCAGCCAATGAGCATACAAAATACATGTGACGTCATGTTAAGTCACCGTTAAATGCACGCAAACACCCCTCCCATTGAATGAAGATTGGCCTACAGTGCTGTGCACACACCGCCCCACCGACGCGCGCGCATGACACACTGCACTGACCGTAACAATAAGCTACGGCCACAGCCAATACAGTTTCACGCGTGCACATCGGTTGGGGTGGGGCTTGCATCGGTAACCTTTTTAAGGACGCCTTGGGACATTACCACGTTCCCACGTCATATGTGGGCGTCACGTTGTTTGTATATGTTGAATGCTAAACAATGAGGTGTGTGTGTTTGTTACAGTTAGTGTAACATGTTCAAATGATACTTTAAAAACAATAATAATGTATGATTTAGGACTCCGTCACCAATGTGTACTAATGGTTCATCATGTAGGATATTGTTATAGGAAATAATGTGTTTGTGCACGCTACATGTAAGCCTGTCTGCAATGTTAAGCTGGATCCACTCATTTGCATTCAAAATAGTGTATATTATGAATGTACACATATATTATTTGAGTAAAGGCCTAACGACATGTGTATTTACCATTCTTGTAGAAGTCACAACTGATTTGGCTGCATCTCCTCGCTCCAGGAAGGCCCAACAGTCTCATCCATGGTTGAGGCAACCGTTGAATCCTGAATCACACACATCTCCATTTAAGTCGTAATATGGATCTGCACTGGCTTCTTCAAACAAGAGGTCCGGAGGTACGTTCAGTTGTTGGTTGTTTCCAGCTCCACATTCGTCTTGCCCATATAAGTATTGATACATATCATAGTAGTTATGTCCATCTTGCATCTGGTCTTCATGAATGGCCGGTGCAGGTATATCAGCAGGCGCGACAGTCTGTGCGGCTTCAATGTTACTGTTATTAGGAAAATATATGCTATTTAACAGAAGATATGATCCATGTTGCATGGTAATTTTAAATGATGAAGCAACCTGCCAGCTGCCATATCGTTCAAATTGACGATGAGGGACACGCTCAAAACATTCATTTGCGGATAACTTGAAACGTACAGAAGTTTTAAAATTTCTTTGGTTGGCTGATTCTTGGTAGTATGGATATTTGTTTTGAATCAACTCATATATTTTCCCCACCGTGGCATTTTTTTCTGCCGTTGACTTGATTGCTCCTGAAATCATATATTTATATGATTTACGTGGATGTCTGTGCAATGTTGAAGTTCCTGCCATTTCTTCTCTCATCCAGTGTACAGTGTCTAAGTTGAACGCATACGGATGTCTGCTGACTGTGTGAATAGTTACATGTTATCTTCGCGGTTTGTTTCAAGGTTATAATATAACCTAACAGTTATACGCCTAGGTTTTCTCCCACAACAAATTGGTTACAATAATTGGCTGAAATTCTTTACCTAAGATACCCTCTTCACAGGAATCGAAACTTTCATTTGGCCTTATGCAATAAAATTTGCAAAACAAGTTTACTCTTTCAATTACTATAACAATGTGTGTGAAATCATCAACAGTGCTATGATGAAGAAATTTCTAATAACAGTTAGGTAAAATTAAGCATACACACATCTCTCTATTTGTCTCTTATGTTTTTGCCTCTCTGTTTTTATTTCTCTCTGTTTTAATGTCTCTCTCTGTTTTTCTCTCTCTCTCTGTTTTTCTCTCTCTCTCTGTTTGTTTCTCTTGAGATTATATATATCTATCTATCTATCTATCTATCTATCTATATCTATATATATATATCTATATATCTATATATATCTTTATATATATTTATATCTTTATATATATATTGTGACAAACGCCCCTCTTTTGTAGTGCTGACGTCTGTCTGGGTTCTTCCCGACACAGTCTTCTAGGGTTAATTATACAACAAACAGGATCATGCAAAGTATTATATTGCTTAACTCAGGCTTCTGCCTGCTTTATTTTCATCCCAGTAAGGGACTGCGGCTTTAACATGTTTAGGTTAGAGGCACTCAGATATTTTCATTCAGCGGTTTACTCATATCAGTGTTATAGCATTTCACACAGTGTCACTTTTAAGAAATAAAAACCAAATCATATAAGGAAATCCTATCCCTTTCAGGGATCTAACTACACATCAGAATCAGCCTCTAACTGCTGCTGGGCCAACTAACCTGGTTCCCCAGCTTAAAACAATGCCCTCTCTTTTAGGGTCACTAGATACAGCATAATCTTTTAGCAACAGCAATAAACATTTGTTTGTCTTATCTGTTCGTGATGGGAACTCGGTCCCAAGTGTCCAGGCAAATCCTCTGGTACTGTGATACTTGGAGGGGCCGTCCACCCCAAAACTGGATACAGGGGAGCAGCGATACCCCCAGTTGCTTGCGTGACCACCATTGGTCCAGTATCCTTCATTGTTCACACATTTTTTATTACATTTATATCTTTATTTTTATTTTTATTTTTATTTGCCACTTTTATGTACTTTTTTTTTTTTTTTTTTTTCATTTTTATTTATATTTTCACCTTTATTCATACATTTTTTATTTTTCATTCATACACCTCTTTCTTTTCCCCTGTCTCCTTTCCCTCTTTACATATATATTTTTTATACATATATATATTTTTTTTTATATATATATTTTTATATTATATTTATTACACATTTTAAGTTTTTGTGTTAGCTGCTTTGTCTTATTTTTTGCACCTGGGTCCCTCTGAGTCTCTATAATACCTATTTTATCTCCTTCTACATTTAGTGGTTATTCAGCTATCTCTTTATACTTAGGGTATTGTTTACCATGTAGTGACATCTGTTTCTTGTATTATATGTATTATATATATGTTACTATGCAAGTTATCTACCAATGACATTCTACTTAATCTTTTTGGTTAACCTTTTTGGTTAACTTGTGTGCTTAATTTTTGTTTTACAATTGTGATATATAATTAATGCACTAGTTGAAGCGCTTAATACTATATGCAATAATATATTTGGTCCTTAGGATTAAAATTGTGAATCTGCATCTATGTGTGCTTTGGCATATATGGGGGTTAATCCAACCCTATTACTCATCATGTGTATCTCATTACTAATCCTCTGTCTTCTATGCTCTGATTGGTCTTATGTACTATATAACTGTGTTTAATGCCTATGCTATTTCTCCTGATGAAGTCTCGTTCGAGACGAAACGCGTAGAGATTGCTGTGGAGCCTACTGTCCAGTTTGTATATTATATACTGACACTCATCTGCATATATTGCACTTTTGCTGCGTTGCTAGCATTTTGCTACCAGCCATTCAGACATTCAACTTCCTGTTGATGTCACCGAGCTCACGCGAGATTTGAAGCAGTGTATGCTCTGTGTAGCACTGGAGCAAGGGGAAGGCGGCGTCCCTCGTGGCTTTCGGTCCCTGCTGGGACATAGAGGGGCTATTGTGGCAAGACACACCGCGGACATCACACCGAAGTCCTCCTCTTTGGGTTCCTGCGTCTGAACGGGCTGAGTTGTACTCAAAAATGCATTTTATTCAGCTCTGTTTCTGAGTGTGTATTTTTATCCCTTATTCCATAAATTCATTGTTATACAATTTTACGCTATGAGTGCGCCTGTTTTTTCTGTGTTTTTGTAGATATCCTCAAGGAAGTGGTGTTCCCTTCATTCGGGCTGCAGAGACTCTTTTGGATAGCATTTGGAATATCTTGGGGTTTGTATATATTTTTTATATATATTTTTCTGGACATTTTCTTTTTTTTTTAATGTATTTTTTATGCATTTTATTAGTTTAATACATTCATTTTTATTCTATCCACTGTGCTTAGCATAGGTTTTTTATTCTTATCTGTATTATTTTTACTTTTATTTTTACAATCACCTTTTATTTTTATAGAGATATTATATAGTGATAGGTTGGCGCTAATATTTTTTCTCTTGATATATATATATATATATATCTCTTTGCATGATGAAGCCACTGTACAAATTCATGGGTGAAGGGTGGGTATCGGGCCAGTGTGGCTTAACCCCTTAATTACCTTTGCGGTTATTATCCGATAAGGTGTTTAAGGGGTTAATTGATATCTGAATGTACTTGCAATGTATTGGCTTTGTATTTGCTATGTATTTTGTGGGCAAGAAAAGGATGTCACTGGCGACGGAGACTTCTTATTGATGAGGTCAGTAGTACTTTATTTATTTGAATATACTTGTTAATGTTTTTAATAATGGGCAATTAATCTATTATCCATATCTGGATAATAGTTTTTTTGCACATTATTGTACTGTAGGTGTTGGGGGGGTATGTATTGAATGTATAGGCCAGGTTTATTTTTTTTACATTCAGGGTTTGTTCCGTGGTTCTGCGTGGAACCTCTGGAGACCACCTGCGGGTCTCCTCGGGTATCTCACGGGTATCAGGCTGGTGGTTCCACGGGTGAGACATGCGGGGATGAAGCAGTGGCCTCACATCTGTGGGGGCACCGCGGACCCGTAGTCTGCGGGGATGAAGCGGTGGCCTCACATCTGTGGGGGCACCGCCGACCCATAGGTGCGGGGATGAAGATGTGTGGTCCCACTTCTGTGGGGGCACCGCGGACCTGTAGTGAGCACTCGTGAGTTCCCCAGACACCCGTGGGAACCACCTGAGGCCCCGCAGACACCTGTGGGTCTGACCTGGGGATCCCAGACATCCATGGGCCTACCGTGGGGACCCAATTGTGGCCCACGGTGCCCCAAGGAGACCACCTGGGGGCCATGGTGCTGGCGGGACTCACCAGCAGGCCTCCAGAACCTGTTTGAAAAGGGCTGCTGGTACCCTGTAGGTCTGTCAGGTGCCCCGCCAGCCCACCGGGGACTCACGTGGGGCTGCATTATGAACCCTGTTTGTAAAAGGATAAATCTTGTATTTATGGGGGGGCACAGGGGGTGGGTAATGTATTTAATAAATATAATGATACTTATTGTGGGGCTGTGTCTTGTTTTTATTGTGGGTACTGGGGGTGGGGGGGCGTTCCCCAACGGTATGTGGGTAGGCCTCCCTTGTGGGTAGTGGGAGAGGGTGGTTAGGCCTCACGGGGTGGGTGGTTAGTGTGGGAGGGTATGTAGGCGTCCCGAGTGGTGGGTGAGGGTGGGTTAACCCCTTAATGACTGTAGGGGTTAAAAACCGCTATTGTGATTAAGGGGTTAGGGGACATTACTTTGGATGTTTTAATTTTTGTCTCTGTTTTGCAGCAGCGGAGGGCCATGGGCAGGATGGGGGGGTGGAGGGGGGGCAACGGTATGTGGGTAGGCCTCCCTTGTGGGTAGTTGGTGAGGGTGGTTAGGCCTCACGGGGTGGGCCATTGGCAGTGAGGCGCTGCATTATACTGTATGGACATCAGGATCCCCCTCCACCTCCCCACATTAACATACACTACTCTCACAGAAACACAGGAACACAGGCAGGGAGATTTAACAAACACATTAGGGGGAGGGGGCTTTAAACTTTCCTGCCTTGACTGTAATCTGTGTAACAGACACATTAGGGGGAGGGGGCCTTACATAGATTACAGTCAAGGCAGGGAAGTTTAACAGACACATTAGGGGGAGGGGCCTTACACAGATTACAGTCAAGGCAGGGAGGTTTAACAGACACATTAAAAATATGTATTTAATGTATTTATTGTTGTTTATGTATTTTAAATACACAGGGGGTGTGCTGTATGTTGTTTATTGCAATGTTTATTGGGGGCAAATGTCCCCAATAAACATGCTATTCTGCCTTAATCCTTCATTGCCTTAGCGGCTATCAGCTATGGTAATGAAGCAGCATTTCTGTATTTTAATAATATTGTGCAGGAGCAGGGGGTCCCTTGAGCATTGATTTGTGGCTCAGGGAACCCCCTGCTCACTGTACAATATTATTAAAAATACATGCATGCTGCTTCGTTACCATAGCCCATAGCCGCAAAAGTAATGAACGAGTGTTTATTGATATGGGTGTTTTATTCATACTGTAGATGTGCAGAGGGTCTCCGGAGCAGAACCGCTTTGGTTTTAGGTCCGGGGACCCCCTGCTCCCCGCGATATAGGCCCCTTTAGGGGGTGCCTGTATCCCTCTGCATTTAAATGTAGGGGGAGACCCCCTGCACATGTACACTATGAATAAAAATGTATTTTAAATAATTTTTAATGTGCCGATGTTTGCGCAGAGAGAGCAGCGGATCTCTCTCTGCTGCAAACACATCTCGCCCCCGCCGGCCTATATAGTATAGTATCATTATGTGCATATAGAGTACTGTATGTGTACAGTACTGTATGTTAGGGGTTATAGGGGACGGCTTCAAAGACAACTGCTCGCAAACGCCCACATGAGTTTTTACACGGCATTGCAGTATTGCAGACCGCGGGAATAAAATGCTTGAATCACAGCCGCGAAAATAACGCAATTCACCCCGGGCGAAAACGACACAAAACCGCACATCTCCGGGATATTCTGAAATTCACGGAGCTAGCCGAGTTAGAATAAAGTGTGTCGCCACTGTATTTGAAACTGCTAGGTAAACCCGTCAACACAGATTGAGACACCCTTCAAAACACATCTCTCTACACACCACTCAAAACAACTTTTTAAACTCAGGCTTTCCTCAAAAGGTGCCTTTTACCTTGATTCTTACGAGCGCTCAGATTTGAGTGACCGAGGAGTGTTTTTTTCAGGTGCTCAGCCTCCGATAAATCTGTGTTTCTATTCGGTGCGCCATCTGTGAAAGTTGTGAATAAAAAACACAAGTCTGAGGATATATTTTGCAGAATGACAAATAAGTTTATTGCAGTGTACGGTGCACACGCAGAGGAGAGTTTCAAAATAAAACTCTCCCAACAACATGGTGGCATACAGGCCTTATTTATACACAAAATACTAAACCCACGCCCCCTATACAAGGTTGCGTGTCGTCACTATGTAAGCGTAAAAGGTAAACAAAATATGAACATGAACACATCGAGTTAATAATATTATGGGATGCCTAAATGAAATGACTCAGCAAAAACACTTTATTCAGCCGTTGACCTTTTCTCTACATACAGAACTTCATGGGCCCACCCCCCTCGGAATGAGAGACAGTGCCTATCAGTCTCGTATTTTCATAACATTTGCACTTAGCACTCATTCTCAAGGTTTTTTCAGTTAGCTGCTTGGTTTATTAACACTTTAAAATTGAAAGCAAAAATCCCTTTCAAACCATTCATCTCATAACCCGTTCACTCAGACAAAACCTAAGATGGATGCTGACTTAAAATGGTTGCTTAGATCCCAGTGCTGTTATGTCAGACCCCCCCTTACTTTATATTCTCACTTTGTCAGAGCATATTAAACATTTCATGTGCATACATATGTGAACTTAACAGCACTGCGATTCTCATGTCTGTTGAATGATCATTATGCTGACATTATAAATATCTAATTATTTAGTACACACAGATAAACATAAAAATTAATTGGTAATATTTGCCAAATTTCTTTACACACAATCTTATTTCACAAAAATGTGTGTTTCGTATTTTGAATAATGAATTAAGTGGATTATGGCCTGTAAAAATATGCAATACACTGACCAACTGTATGTGGGAGAAGATTACATGGACACTTCTTCCTTTGTCTAATGACCTTGAATCGGGCTGAACACATTTCTAAAAATTGGATACTTTTGTACCAAAGAATATTTTCAAGGAAGACTTAGCGTATTTTCCTCCATTCTATGAGAACACATGCCGTTAGAAATGTCTTCAAACAAGAAACCTCTGCTGTGTTACTCATATCTAATATATAGCGCTATTCAATACCGAAAAGAGAAAGAAGCAACTGTATCAGAGATATATGAATATATCACTGACAAATACCCATTTTATACCAATCATCCAAAGCCTCATGTATTGTGAAATTCGATCAAACAGTCATTATCAAGCAATGTTTGTTAAATTCGGAAGACACCGTCTCCCGGAAAGAGGGGTCGCAGTTGGTCACTGCATGAATCATGTACAGTATGCATATGTTTTCATACAGTAAAGGTGATGTGGTGCTCAAGCATGAAATCCCATCAGGTTGTAATATAATTGGTACACTTCTGGGACATGAATATTGTATCAAACCTAACCAACCAACCTAACCTAACCAACCAACTGCATATGTTGTCAAATGGAAATTTAAGAAGAGAGAGAAATAGCGGACCCAACAACAATGATATAGGTGCTTGGAGCGGTGCCTTCAATGTTCCGCAAATTTGTTATTCTTTACAACCAGAGGTGAACAACCAATACCAGAAACATGACGGAGCTAGCTATGATGCTAACATGCATACTAATGACCTGGCTCAAGCAGATGAAATGCCACAAAGTAACTATCTGTATCTGGCTCAGTACATGAACCAATATTCAATCTTTTACACAGCAAGCTACAACCTGATCGAAATGAAAACACAGAACAACCAATTAATTGACTACAGCAGCTACCTCCAAAACACCCCTTGCATGCCTGCACTGAATATGAATGCAATATAATGCAGGTAACTTTAATAAATGTACTTTATACAATCTGTGAATCACTTCTTTCCCAATGACACGCATATGCGTTAAATCCATTACGCATGCACGTACCATTGGGAATAGTTTTTTAAGTTTTTCTAAATTTCGTGCCCATTTTACATCTTCTCTGTCATCTGTTAATATTACAGAGATCGTGGCTTGAAGCGCAACAGATGCCGGAACAGACTTCTGAAAGAAGTTAATATCCAGTTATGAGATCTGTGGCAAGTTATTTAAATGTCCTGGGCAATGGCGCTGGAAATCAAAGCTCTTACTGCACATCCCTTAAATGTCATTCCACAATGTATACGCCCCTCGGTTTGAAAAAAATGAAAAACATTTTTTCATGAGTTTCACAAATGTCATATGTGCATAAATACAGTAGCTATATTCTTAAATATTGGAGTACTTTGTCTATGGATATATTAGGATGTGTTTGATCCACTCATTCTGTGTTAGTCACTTAGATAAATATGCAGAAATGCGTAAGATTTTAAGCTAATATGTAACATTATTACAGCTAATTAATGTAGTGTAGCTTTGTGTAGATAACATTGTTGCAGTGATATTATGTGTGACACAATAAATTTGAGTCCAGGCAGTTTGCGCATTTTAACTTGTTTAAAATTCATCTTTTTGTTAGATAACGTATTCATGCGTAACAAAGCACACACAATTACAATATTAATTTTGAAGATGTGCCAAAATGAATAAATAATAAAAATGTCATGTGTAATTGACAACTGTAACAATACAAAACACATATGTTCAAAAGATGTCCTCGTGACACTATGTTAAAGCTAAAAAAATATTAATATTGTATTTAATGTCATGTGTGGAACATTCTTCAATCACTTTCAGATACTATGACAAGTCAATAGGCAATGTTTGGAATATTTATTACGCACCAGCTGAGAGACCCGGCGTTGCCCGTGAGTTAAATTTCCCGCTAGGAGGAGGGGGAGGGGGGACAGCGGATGGGAGGGTGGGGGGACAGCGGATGGGAGGGTGGGGGGAGAGCGGATGGGAGGGTGGGGGGAGAGCGGACGGGAGGGTGGGGGGAGAGCGGATGGGAGGGTGGGGGGAGAGCGGACGGGAGGGTTGGGGGAGAGCGGACGGGAGGGTGGGGGGAGAGCAGACAGGAGGGTGGGGGGAGAGCGGATGGGAGGGTGGGGGGAGAGCGGACGGGAGGGTGGGGGGAGAGCGGACAGGAGAGTGGGGGGAGAGCGGACGGAAGGGTGGGGGGAGAGCAGATGGGTGGACAGGAGGGGGGCAGTGGACAGGAGGGGGGGCAGTGGACAGGGGGGGGACAGTGGACAGAGGGGGGGACAGTGGACAGGAGGGGGGGGCGACAGTGGACAGGAGGGGGGGACGACAGTGGACAGGAGGGAGGGACGACAGTGCACAGGAGGGGGGGTGGACAGTGGACAGGAGGGGGGGACAGTGGACAGGAGGGGGGGTGGGTTGGTTAAAATTTCCGAGTCTCTCCTCTCCACTCCCCCTGTATGTTTCTCCGCTCCCCCTCTCTCTCCGCTCCTGCCCCCCCATTGTGACACACACACACACCGTGACACACACACACAGTGTCACACCCACAGTGTCACACACACACACAGTGACACACACACACACACAGTGAGACACACACACACAGTGACACACACACACACAGTGACACACACAGTGACACACACACACAGTGACACACACACGTCACCTCTCCTTCCGGGCGCCGCCATCTTAGGTGTCCGTGTGTCCCCCCGCCGGGGAGGCGGGATGGAGGTGAGTGGAGCGGGAGGTGAGTGGAACAGGAGGTGAGTGGAGCAGGAGGTGAGTGGAGCAGGAGGTGAGTGAAGCGGGTGGGAGTGGAGCGGGTGAGAGTCGAGCGGGAGGGAGTGGAGCGGGAGGGAGTGCAGCGGGAGTGGAGCGGGAGGGAGTGGAGCAGAGCGGGAGGGAGTGGAGCGGAGCGGGATGGAGTGGAGCGGGAGGGAGTGGAGCGGGAGGGAGTGGAGCAGAGCGGGAGGAAGTGGAGCGGGAGTGGAGGGGAGCAGGAGGGAGTGGAGCGGGAGGGAGTGGAGCTGGAGTAGAGCAGAGCGGGAGGGAGTGGAGCGGGAGTGGAGCGAAGCGGGAGGGAGTGGAGCGGCTTAGTTAGTCCGCGAGAGAGGAAGGGGGTCCTTCCGGGCGCCTATTTGGTGGCCGCGTGTCCCCCCGCCAGAGAAGGGAGATGAGTGGAGCAGGAGGGAGTGGAGTGGGAGGGAGGTGAGTGGAGCAGGAGAGAGGTGAGTGGAGTGGGAGAGAGGTGAGTGGAGCGGGAGAGAGGTGAGTGGAGCGGGAGGGAGGTGAGTGGAGCTCCGGGGAGGGAGGTGAGTGAGATGGGGGGAGAGAGGACAGAGAGAATGTATGTGTGGCCGAGGGGGAAGAGAGAGAGAGAGATAGAGAGAGGTGTGTGTGTGTGTGTGTGTGTGTGTGTGTGTGTGTGTGTGTGTGTGTGTGTGTGTGTGTGTGTGTGTGTGTGTGTGTGTGTGTGTGTGTGTGTGTGTGTGTGTGGTCACTCCACCTCAGGCCAATGAGAGGTGTGCGGGGGCGGGCGGCCCAAGGGACCAATGAGATTTCCCCTAGGGACACAGGAAGTTGCAGACAGGCATACAGTGCTTTCACTAATATATAATAAGATTATATCCACATTTGTGTTTTAACTGTCTTATAGGCAACTCAGGATATGGAAGCCGGCCCTTTTTACAAGAGATATATAGGTATTGCACTGTGTATTTTTGTCACAATGGAAGTAGCTTTGGGCTTTTTTGTTTTTTTTTGTTGTATACATTTAGCTACGCCAACTAGCACTCCTTTTGACACTTACATGCATATATATATTATGTGGTAATGGTTGGGGTTTCTCAGTGCTTGTTGGGAATCCTTTTGGGTCTTTAAATTGAAAACCATGAGCCCTCAGTGTCTAAATGTGGATCTGTACCGACTGTAATAGCTTTTATCTAACATTGGCTGAGTTGCTACATCTGTGTTTCGAGGCCTCATATCTGTTTTTTTTTTATTTCAGAGATCATCAGGTCCATTACCCCTTTCGAGCGGTGTTTTTATTTTTATTTTATATTTATGGCTATGAATATATTAGGTTTTAGTATTTTTGACATAGTATATCTACTATTTGCAGTACATGATAGCTACAGTATAGTGCTGCGTGATATTGTTTCTATTAGGCTATATAGGAAACCCTTATTAGGGAATCCATGCAGCTAATGCTTTGTTCCTTGAGGCTGACATACTACTGACAATTTCATCTCTTACAGCTCCTTTACTTATGTATTTGATATCCTTCAAAAATTCACCTGAGTGCGCCAATGTGACATTTCAGGCTTAGACATATGCAGCCATGAGCATTATGTTGCTTGCAATGTTTTGCCAACAATGTTTAACCCTTTGCGGTCCAATTAATTTTCACTAAGTGCGCCAGCAGGTCTAATTTAATTTTTGGAAAAAAACCACATACAGCTCAACCCCGTTATGGCGCGATCCGCTTATAACGCGGTTTGAGCGTTATTATTATAATATTGACTGAATATGAAAACACACTGCACACACACACACTGCACATACACACACTGCACACACACACTGCGCACACTCACAGCACACTGCACACACTCACAGCACACTGCGAACACTCACAGCACACTGCGCACACTCACAGCACACTGCACCCACTCACAGCACACTGGATACACTCACAGCACACTGCACACACTCACAGCACACACTGAACACACACACTGCACACACACACTGCGCCCACTCACAGCACACTGTGCACCCTCACAGCACACTGTGAACACTCACAGCACACTGCACACACTCACAGCACCCTGCACACACTCACAGCACCCTGCACACACTCACAGCACACTGCACACACTCACAGCACACTGGACACACACACAGCACACTGGACACACTCACAGCACACTGCACACACTCACACACACACACTGCACACACACACTGTGCACACTCACAGCACACTGTGCACACTCACAGCACACTGCGCACACTCAGAGCACACTGTACCCACTCACAGCACACTGGACACACTCACAGCACACTGCACACACTCACAGCACACACTGAACACACACACTGCACACACACACTGCGCCCACTAACAGCACACTGTGCAAACTCACAGCACACTGTGAACACTCACAGCACACTGCACACACTCACAGCACCCTGCACACACTCACAGCACCCTGCACACACTCACAGCACACTGCACACAATCACAGCACACTGGACACACTCACAGCACACTGCACACACTCACACACACACACTGCACACACACACAGCACACACTTACAGCACACACTCACAGAACACACTGCACGCACTCACAGCACACATAGCACACTCACACCACACACACCACACTCACAGCCCCCTCTCCACCCCCTACCTCCGGTGTCAGCTACTGGGACATCGTGGGGCTGTCCGCAGGGTACAGTGCGGGGCTGGGGGGGGGGGATTCGTGCTGGGCTCGGGGGATCAGTGCCGGGGTGCAGGGAAGAGGGGGTTAGTGAGTCTGTTGGAGTGCAGGGCTGCTGATGGGGTCGGTGCCAGGCTGGGGGCACTAACAGCACACTGCGCACACTCACAGCATACTGTGCACACTCACAGCACACTGCACCCACTCACAGCACACTGCAACCACTCACAGCACACTACGCCCACTCACAGCACATTGCACACTTCACACACTGACAACACACTTTGCCCACTCACAGCACACTGCACATACTCACAGCACAATGAACCCACTCACAGCACACTGCAAACACTCACAGTACACTGCACTCAATCACAGCACACTGCACAGACTCACAGCACACACTGCACAAACTCACAGCACACATAGCACACTCACACTAACAGCACACTGCGCACACTCATAGCATAGTGCACACACTCACAGCACACTGTACACACTGCATACACTCACAGCACACTGCACCCACTCACAGCACATTGCACCCATTCACAGCACTCTGCAACCAATCACAGCACACTTCACACACTTCACACACTCACAGAACACTGCACCCACTCACAGCACACTGCGCACATTCACAGCACATTGCGCACACTCACAGCACACTGCACATACTCACAGCACACTGCAACAACTCACAGCACAATGCGCCCACGCACAGCACACTGCACACACTTCACACACTCACAGCACACTGCGCACACTCACAGCACACTGTGCACACTCACAGCACACTGCATATACTCACAGCACACTGAACCCACTCACAGCACACTGCACACTCTCACAGAACACTGCAAACACTGCACACACTCACAGCACACTGTGCCCACTCACAGCACACTGCACCCACTCACTGCACACTGTGCACACTCACAGCACACTGCACACACTCACAGCACACTCTGCCCACTCACAGCACACTGCACCCACACACAGCACACTGCACACACTCACAGCACACTGCGCACACTCACAGCACACTGCACACACTCACAGCACACTGTGCCAACTCACAGCACACTGCACACACTCACAGCACACTGCACATACTCACAGCACAATGCACCCACTCACAGCACACTGCACACACTCACAGTACACTGCACCCACTCACAGCACACTGCACAGACTCACAGCACACACTGCACACACTCACAGCACACATAGCACACACACACTAACAGCAAACTGTGCACACTCATAGCATACTGCACACACTCACAGCACACTGCACACACTGCATACACTCACAGCACACTGCACCCACTCACAGAATATTGCACCCATTCACAGCACACTGCAACCACTCACAGCACACTGCACCCACTCACAGCACACTTCACACACTTCACACACTCACAGAACACTGCACCCACTCACAGCACACTGCACACATTCACAGCACATTGCGCATACTCACAGCACACTGCACATACTCACAGCACACTGCAACCACTCACAGCACAATGCACCCACTCACAGCACACTGCACACACTTCACACACTAACAGCACACTGTGCCCACTCAGAGCACACTGCGCACACTCACAGCACACTCTGCACACTCACAGCACACTTCATATACTCACAGCACACTGTGCCCACTCACAGCACACTGCACCCACTCACAGCACACTGCACACACTCACAGCACACTGCGCACACTCACAGCACACTGCACACACTCACAGCACACTGTGCCAACTCACAGCACACTGCACACACTCACAGCACACTGCACATACTCACAGCACAATGCACCCACTCACAGCACACTGCACACACTCACAGTACACTGCACCCACTCACAGCACACTGCACAGACTCACAGCACACACTGCACAGACTCACAGCACACATAGCACACTCACACTAACAGCAAACTGTGCACACTCATAGCACACTGCACACACTCACAGCACACTGCACACACTGCATACACTCACAGCACACTGCACCCACTCACAGAATATTGCACCCATTCACAGCACACTGCAACCACTCACAGCACACTGCACCCACTCACAGCACACTTCACACACTTCACACACTCACAGAACACTGCACCCACTCACAGCACACTGCACACATTCACAGCACATTGCGCACACTCACAGCACACTGCACATACTCACAGCACACTGCAACCACTCACAGCACAATGCACCCACTCACAGCACACTGCACACACTTCACACACTAACAGCACACTGTGCCCACTCAGAGCACACTGCGCACACTCACAGCACACTGTGCACACTCACAGCACACTGCATATACTCACAGCACACTGAACCCACTCACAGCACACTGCACACACTCACAGAACACTGCAAACACTGCACACACTCACAGCACACTGTGCCCACTCACAGCACACTGCACCCACTCACAGCACACTGCGCACACTCACAGCACACTGCACACACTCACAGCACACTGCACACACTGCACACATTCACAGCACACTGCACCCACTCACAGCACACTGCACCCACTCACAGCACACTTCACCCACTTACAGCACACTGCGCCCACTCACAGCACACTGCACACATTCACAGCACATTGCGCACACTCACAGCACACTGCAAATACTCACAGCACACTGCAACCAGTCACAGCACAATGCACCCACTCACAGCACACTGCACACAATTCACACACTCACAGCACACTGCACCCACTCACAGCACACTGTGCACACTGACAGCACACTGTGCACACTCACAGCACACTGCATATACTCACAGCACACTGAAACCACTCACAGCACACTGCACACACTCAGAACACTGCAAACACTGCACACACTCACAGCACACGGCACCCACTCACAGCACACTGCACCCACACACAGCACACTGCACATACTCAGAGCACACTGCACATACTAACAGCACCCTGCGCCCACTCACAGCACACTGCATACACTCAAAGCACACTGCACCCACTCACAGCACATTGCACCCACTCACAGAACACTGCACCCACTCACAGCACATTGCAACCACTCACAGCACACTGCAACCACTCACAGCACACTGCACACTTCACACACTGACAGCCCACTGTGCCCACTCACAGCACACTTTGCACACTCACAGCACACTGCACATACAGCACACTGCGCCCACTCACAGCACCCACTCAAAGCACACTGCACACACTCACAGTACACTGCGCCCACTCACAGCACACACGCACAGCACACACTGCACACACTCACAGCACACATAGCACACTCACACAAACAGTACACTGCACACACTCATAGCATACTGCTCACACTCACAGCAAACTGCACACACTGCATACACTCACAGCACACTGCATACACTTCACACACTCACAGAACACTGCGCCCACTCATAGCACACAGCGCACATTCAAAGCACATTGCGCATACTCACAGCACACTGCAACCACTCACAGCACAATGTGCCAACTCACAGCGCACTGCACACACTTCACACACTCACAGCACACTGCACCCACTCACAGTACACTGTGCACACTCACAGCATATTGTGCACACTCACAGCACACTGCATATACTCACAGCACACTCAACCCACTCACAGCACACTGCACACACTCACAGAACACCGCGCCCAATAACAGCACACTGCACCCACTCACAGCACACTGAACCCACTCACAGCACACTGCACACACTCACAGCACACTGCGCCCAATAACAGCACACTGCAGCCACTCACAGCACACTGCGCACACTCACAGCACACTGCACATACTCACAGCACACTGCAACCACACACAGCACAATGCCCACTCACAGCACACTGCACAGACTGCACACACTCACAGCACACACTGCACACACAGCACACACTCAATGCTCACATTCACAGCACACACTGCACAAACTGCACACACTCAAAGCACACATAGCACACTCACACCACACACACCACACTCACAGCCCCCCCCTCTACCTCCGGTGTCAGCTTCTGGGGCATCGTGGGGCTGCCTGCGGGGATTGGTGCGGGGCTGCGGTGGAGTGGGGGTCAGTGAAGTTGCTGGGGTGCGGGGCTGCTGATGGGGATCGGTGCCGGGCTGGGGGGGAAGGGGGAGGGGGGTCAGTGAGGCTGCTGGGGTGCGGGGCTGCTGATGGGGATCGGTGCTGGGCTGGGGGGGAAGGGGGAGGGGGGTCAGTGAGGCTGCTGGGGTGCGGGGCTGCTGATGGGGATCGGTGCTGGGCTGGGGGGGAGAGGGGGTCAGTGCGGTTGCAGGGAGAAGTGCAAGGGGAATGCGAACAATTATATTGGATGTTTTTACATTATATAAACTTATACATTTTAGCCTTTGTGGGACATGCAGCTGCTGTGTATGTTCTGCTTTAAGTATAGGGCTCCTATAACAGGATGTTCAGGTGTTTCCGCTATTTTAAACAATTGGTGGGATATTTAAGGGACCCTACGACATGAGTGAACATTGCCGAACCTGCCGAAGTATCGCGATATACGAAACGCATTGTTCGGGCAACGTTCACTCTATTTGCTCCTGTCGGGTTCCGTAGTGCTTCATCACCAACATTCTCCGGCTCTGAATACCAGACACGGTGTACAGAGGAGCTTTCAGCGCGACGCAGCAGGACTAGGCAGGAGCATGGCCGCCTTCTTCTATGTGAGTTCATTATAGCACTCATTTTATCTTAATAAATTACGCTGTTTTAATCCATTTATCTTGATATCTTTCACCTATACTGGGACTTGGTATTCCACAAGCTCCCCCCCCCCCCTTCCTCTAAGAGTGACGAGACCGGGACATCCAGAGTTAAGATACCATCTGTAGGAACAGACTCACACACGGCCGTGTGAGTTTAGATCTTAGCTTTTTTGTCATTCCCATTGCTGTCATGGCATATTGGGGTCTCTAGTGGGGGGTGTATTACATCCCCCCACCATTTCCCCCACTCCTATCCACTTATTATAATTATTATTATTTTATTATTATTATTATTTATTATGTATTATTTATTATCTTTATTTTTTAGATTTCTCAATATCAGATTACATTATAATATTTATATACAGTGCTCGACAAATAATGATAACCAGTCGCCCGTTGCGAGTGGATTTAGGCAGCTGGCGACCCATGCTGCAGCTCAATGAATTCCCCTGCTCGTGCCAATTTATTATTTTTTTTTTTAAATAAATAAATAATCCCCCTCCCTGATTGGGTTAAAAAAAAAGTTTAAAAAACTGGCGGCAAATCCTGTGGTCCCGGCGCGCGTGCACAGGGCAAGCAGAGTGTCCTGCCATTTGCGCTGCCTGTTCCCCCCAGCAACCCAGAATCCCCCGCATCCCTCCCCCCCCCCACTCCCCACGTGGGACGGAGGGGGAAGCCCAAACCAAGCCCCACGCGCAACCCAGCCCCCCCCCCTCCGCTCCCCACGTGGGACAGAGGGGGAAGCCCAAAACAAGCGCGCGATCCAGCCCCCCCGCACCCTCCGCTCCCCACGTGGGACGGAGGGGGAAGTGCCAACCCAGCTTCCCCCGTGCGCGCCTCCTGCGCCAGTCCGCCTCCTTCCCATGATCTCCCCCTAATCACCTGCCCCCGATCCTCGCTTGCTTCCCGGGGGTGTCCGGGGAGCGTGCTGCGGCGTCGGCCGCTTCGGGGGGGGGGGGACCTGCTGCTGCTGCTGCTGCTGCTGCTGCTGAGGCCCACGCTGCACTGTGTGTCCCATGTCTTGGAGAGGCACCCAAGCCATGTGGAGGGCCCACTGCCATGCGGAGACCCCACTGCTGCCACCTGTGACCCGGTGAGTGTGTGAGTGACAGACTGAGTGTCTGTGAGTGTGTGAGTGTGCCTGTGTGTCTGTGAGTGTGCGTGTGTGTCTGTCAGTGTGCCTGTGTGTCTGTCAGTGTGCCTGTGTGTCTGTCAGTGTGCCTGTGTGTCTGTCAGTGTGCCTGTGTGTCTGTCAGTGTGCCTGTGTGTCTGTCAGTGTGCCTGTGTGCCTGTGTGTCTGTCTGTGTGCCTGTGTGCCTGTGTGTCTGTCTGTGAGTGTGCCTGTGTGTCTGTGAGTGTGCCTGTGTGTGTGTGTGTGTCTTTCAGTGTGCCTGTGTGTCTGTCAGTGTGCCTGTGTGTCTGTGAGTGTGCCTGTGTGTCTGTGAGTGTACCTGTGTGTCTGTCAGTGTGCCTGTGTGTCTGTCAGTGTGCCTGTGTGTCTGTCAGTGTGCCTGTGTGTCTGTCTGTGTGCCTGTGTGTCTGTCAGTGTGCCTGTGTGTCTGTCAGTGTGCCTGTGTGTCTGTCAGTGTGCCTGTGTGTCTGTGAGTGTGCCTGTGTGTCTGTGAGTGTGCCTGTGTGTCTGTGAGTGTGCCTTTGTGTCTGAGTGTGCCTGTGTGTCTGTGAGTGTGCCTGTGTGTCTGTCAGTGTGCCTGTGTGTCTGTCAGTGTGCCTGTGTGTCTGTCAGTGTGCCTGTGTGTCTGTCAGTGTTCCTGTGTGTCTGTCAGTGTGCCTCTGTGTCTGTCAGTGTGCCTGTGTGTCTGTCAGTGTGCCTGTGTGTCTGTGAGTGTGCCTGTGTGTCTGTGAGTGTGCCTGTGTGTCTGTGAGTGTGCCTGTGTGTCTGTCAGTGTGCCTGTGTGTCTGTCAGTGTGCCTGTGTGTCTGTCAGTGTGCCTGTGTGTCTGTCAGTGTGCCTGTGTGTCTGTCAGTGTGCCTGTGTGTCTGTCAGTGTGCCTGTGTGTCTGTCAGTGTGCCTGTCAGTGTGTCTGTCAGTGTGCCTGTCTGTGTGCCTGTGTGTGTGCCTGTCTGTGTGTCTGTGTGCCTGTCTGTGTGTGTCTGTGTGTGTGTGTCTGTGTGTGTGTGTGTGTGTGTGTGTGTGTGTGAGTGTCTCTGAGTGTGTGTCTGTGAGTCTTCTGCATGAGTGTGTCTCTGCGTGAGTGTCTGCGTGAGTGTCTCTGCGTGTCTGTGAGTGTCTGAGTGAGTGAGAGTGAGTGTGTGTCTGTGATTGTCACCCTCTCCCTGTGTCGCCCTCGCCTTCTCCCTGTCGCCCTCTCCCTGTGTCGCCCTCGCCCTCTCTCTGTCTTTGTCTCTCATTCTCTCTGTGTGTGTTCTGTCTCTCTCTTTTTTTGTCTCTCATTTTTGTGTGTCTCTCATTTTTGTGTGTCTCTCATTTTTGTGTGTCTCTCATTTTTGTGTGTCTCATTTTTGTGTGTCTCTCTATTTTTGTGTGTCTCTCTTTTTCTGTGTGTCTCTCTTTTTCTGTGTGTGTCTCTCTTTTTCTGTGTGTGTCTCTCTTTTTCTGTGTGTGTCTCTCTTTTTCTGTGTGTGTCTCTCTTTCTGTGTGTGTCTCTCTTTTTCTGTGTGTGTCTCTCTTTTTCTGTGTGTGTCTCTCTTTTTCTGTGTGTGTCTCTCTTTTTCTGTGTGTCTCTCTCTCTGTCTTTTTCTGTGTGTCTCTCTCTGTCTTTTTCTGTGTGTCTCTCTCTGTCTGTCTCTCTCTATCTGTCTCTCTCTATCCGTCTCTCTCTATCTGTCTCTCTCTATCTGTCTCTCTCTATCTGTCTCTCTCTATCTGTCTCTCTCTATCTGTCTCTCTCTATCTGTCTTTCTGGCCGAGTCCATAGAAGGACAGGCCGCGCTGAGCCGTGCGGACGCTACGCGCTGAGCCCCTGCATACTCAATGGGGATGCCTTGAGAGGGGGCTCACGCGAGCGTCCGCAGGCGTGCTGAGGCGCTGGAGTTTTCAGCCGACAGCCAAGCTGTTTTTCAGAGCACTGTCGGCTGAAAACATCCAATCAGCGCGGAGCAGCGTCAACGTCACGGCGCCTTGACGTCTCTTTATCTGTCTCTCTCTCTGTCTCTCTCTCTGTCTCTCTCTCTGTCTCTCTCTCTGTCTCTCTGTCTCTCTGTCTCTCTCTCTGTCTCTCTCTCTGTCTCTCTCTCTGTCTCTCTCTCTGCCACTCTCTGTCTCTCTCTCTCCCACTCTCTCTCTCTGCCACTCTCTGTCTCTCTCTCTCCTACTTTCTCTCTCTGTCTCTCCCACTCTCTCTCTCTGTCTCTCCCACTCTCTCTCTGTCTCTCCCACTCTCTCTCTCTGTCTCTCCCACTCTCTCTCTGTCTCTCCCACTCTCTCTCTGTCTCTCCCACTCACTCTCCCACTCTCTCACTCTTCCACTCTCTCTCCCACTCTCTGACTCTTCCACTCTCTATCTCTTCCACTCTCTCTCTCCCACTCTCTCTCTCTCCCACTCTCTCTCTCTCCCACTCTCTCTCTCTCCCACTCTCTCTCTCTCCCACTCTCTCTCTCCCACTCTCTCTCTCCCACTCTCTCTCTCACACTCTCTCTCTCTCCCACTCTCTCTCTCTCCCACTCTCTCTCTCTCTCCCACTCTCTCTCTCTCCCACTCTCTCTCTCTCTCTCCCACTCTCTCCCACTCTCTCTCTCTCTCTCCCTCTCTCTCCCACTCTCTCTCTCTCCCACTCTCTCTCTCTCCCACTCTCTCTCTCCCACTCTCTCTCTCCCACTCTCTCTCTCTCTCCCACTCTCTCTCTCTCTCTCCCACTCTCTCTCTCTCTCTCTCTCCCACTCTCTCTCTCTCTCTCTCTCTCTCTCACTCTCTCTCTCTCCCACTCTCTCTCTCTCCCACTCTCTCTCTCTCCCACTCTCTCTCTCTCCCACTCTCTCTCTCTCCCACTCTCTCTCTCCCACTCTCTCTCTCTCCCACTCTCCCTCTCTCTCACTCTCTCTCTCACTCACTCTCTCCCACACTCTCTCTCTCCCCCACACACTCTCTCTCTCTCTCCCCCACACACTCTCTCTCTCTCCCCCACACTCTCTCGCTCTCTCCCCCACACACTCTCACACTCTGGATCTGGATATCTTAACTGCCCTATATTACACTGAAATAACCTAAACTGCTTACTTCCAGACCTGACTCAAGCTTCACATGGAAGACATCGAACCCCCCCTAACCCAGAAGACAGGTAACGAACACCTCCCCTCCAATGTATAACATTGCGGGAATGAGGGTACCAGGACTTTGAGGGTCTGCGGATCAGGTAAGATCCCAGACGGGATTGCTGCTTTAAATATTGTGAAGCGGGGGCATCCAGACACTAGTTAAGGGGTGCAGGAAACTAGTCATTCACATCTGGCTTTTTTTTTCTAGATTCGACATTTATACACACACACACACACCAAGGACTAATTGTAGTATAATGTAATACAATAAATAAACTAATATCAAAAACGAATGTTCTTACTAGGAATTTATTTATTTATTTAATTTATGGCTTTTTTTAAAATGCGTGGCTGGGGGCGGGACTAGAGGCGGGGTTGGGGGCGGGACTAGGTGGCGAGTAGATTTTTTGGTTCGGCGAGTAGATTTTTGGGTGATTTGTCAAGCACTGTTTATAAGGTATATGCATTTTTTTTTTATTTATTTTTTTAAGTCTTGTCCTTTTTCGTTGTATTGTTGAGTTTATTGTTGTTAACCCCTGTGTAACAGGTCAGGAGCGGTCTCCATTTACTATGGTGCCATTGCTGAGGTCTACAGACAGCAGAGGAAGTGCGTCGCATTCTCCTGCTGGTTTGGGCATTCGCAAGGGTCTTGCCCCGTCCAGAAGATTTGCCACTGTTTGCCACTGTTTGCCACTGTTTGTCACTGTTTGTCACTGTTTGCCACTGTTTGCCACTGTTTGGTATTCAACGCGCTTATGTTCCGTTCCTGTTGTAAGTAGGGTTTTGGGTTTTAACCCCGTATGATCCACTACAATAGGCTTCTTTGTTTAAATAAATTAGTTTTATGTTATCAGCTTCTGTGTTTAATATTTCATGTTGTTGTTGTTGTTAGTTAGTATTGTTTTATATAATTTTTGTTTGCAATACGCACTATGATTTTCTTTCTTGTATATTTCCACATGTCACGGATCTACTGAGTGGAGCTCCATCGTATATCATATCTGATTGGAATTTTTATCTTGGACTCAGTGGACATTGTACTATCACTGTGGATGCCGGCCTGTATCTGTTTTTCTGTTTTGCTTTTGGTACTGGTTCTACCAGTTTATTTTTCCTGGCTGCCCTGCTATTTTATTGCATATATTGTTATACATTCAACTATTGCCTGTATATATTGTGTTATTGCACTATGTAGGGATTAGCACTTTTAAGCACATCCTTTTTGTGTATTATATCCCACCACTTCCCCCACTCCTATCCACTCACCCCCTTTCCCCCCATCCTTGTTTGCTATTCGCATGATTTGGCTGTCATAGGCTTATATCATCCTGCACCATATTATAAGTTCATCTCTGTTTATCATATTCTCTTGTGCTCCCCTATTTCTATTCCATATTCTACTGAGGAGCGTTGGGATGAACCTTTCGGGTTGAGCTGCAGAACCTACATTTGGGCCAGTATCTATACTTTTTGGCTCCACTTTGTATGTTTATTTTATTCTGTATGTTAGATTCACTGTGAATATTATTGGAGTGCCCTTGTCCATTCCATACAGTATATCAAGATAATAAAAACATGTCCAGTTGCTGCTATCACGTTGTGTTCAATAAACAGTTAAAAGTTTCTGGCACCCTTTTCCTTCATTTTACTCCTTGCCAAGAGCCAGCCTGGACCTTCAGCACCCTGAGAGGATAAGGTAAACTGCTGAGCACCCACATACTCATAAGCAGAACTGATGCTTAAAGAGACAGTAATATACATTACTTGGGACTGTTTATTTTTGGTGACTCCACTTTTTCCCTAGCAGGGGGTGGGGGGGATACGGGTGCACTGCTAATACAATTTGAAATCTCTTTCCATGTTGCAGACAAGCTGCTTGTGGCAGGAAGCTTCAACCGAGAGAGATAGACACAGACTTTTCTTTCCAGCTACAGTATTACTGAAATTAGGGGGTTGCCTATGATTGGGCGAATACATTACATGTAATGTATAATGTGAGACCTGAATGATGAATCAGATGGGTAAGAAATGCAGAGTATGCGGGTGGGATTGTGTAACTTGTGACAAACATTTAATGTACTTCTGTGTGCTCCTGATATTTACAGAGCTCAGAAGCTTCATCCCATGATGTACCATCTGCATGATTTAATTACATCCCTGGGGTTAATATCTATTCAATGTGAAATTTATTAAACACAATGCAGCTCAGCAATGTCTTAATTAACCTTTGCCGTACTGACACTGAAAAATGCATTTGAGTACATTGTTAAACCTTATAAGTGTAACTCTGTTTCCCCTACCCAATCTCATCTCGGTCCTATCTCGGGGAAAGCTGCTCTGGTTACTTTGTTGAGTGTGGTGCAAACCTGCTGGTAACAATAGGCCCTGGGTCTCCTGCATGGTGTTATAGGGGAATGACAGGACAGGATTCTGGGGTCTTGCCTGAATAGTACTTACAGATGCAGCGCCTCCATCTATTGCAGCCCCAGGTGTATGGGGAGAAGACTCTGCAGGATAATCTCTTTACCTGCTTCCCGAAAGACTTCGCTCTCAGGACAGAAGTATAGTAAAACACAGATATCTTTATTCTCTCCTTATTCAGTAAAGCAGTAGATCTCAGCTCGTAGGGCTCCTGCCCCCATCTTCAAGTGAAATAATTAAATACCAAGGTGTTATTTATAAAGACATGTTTTCTAAATAAAAAGTAAAAGTGCATTGTGTCAAAAAGGCGTCTTTCTAACGGAAATAATTAGCAACATATGTTGCTTTCAGTGAGATCAAATGTAACACAGATAATGTGTCCTTTAAATATACATACAGTACTCATCCTGCAGCTTTAAAATGTATTCTTTTTTTTTTGTATTGGGATAATACTGTAGGAAGTTTTTTTTTTTAGTTTTTTTTCCCAATACCATAAAAGCTTGTTAAATATAATGAAAGTGTATTTTATTCGTTCTAGCTGTTGGTGCAGGGCATGTGAGAGGAGACATAATGAATGATCTCTCCTTGGGCCCAACATTTTGTGAACTAGAAGACACCAATCTTTTTTTTATTAAATAATAATTAAATGTCAAGCCAATACATTCTATATATGTGATGTGCCTCCTGCCCCATCTTCATGTGAAATAATTAAATACCAAGGGGGTTATTTATAAAGACGTTTTTCCTAAATAAAAAGTAAAGGTGCATTGTGTCAAAAAGGCATTGTTTTATCTGAAATAAATTGTGACAAAGATGAGATATTAGGGGGTCTGGCATAACAACATAACAGCATTTAGGATGAAGCCATTTTGTGTGAATATTTCAATCCGCCATCTTGTCTTGTCTCTGTGAGTCTTAATTTCTGTGTTACATTTCTGTATAAACAAATGTGTGAAGCAGAGAAGGGAATGTTTTCGCTCTTAGCTGAATTTATTGACCCTTCCTCATCCAATCAGCTTCAAATTGAAAGTGTAAACAGGCTAAAGGTTATGAGAACCCATGAGATAAACTTAGATTCTCGCAGTGAAACTAGTTCTCACACAAATACCAGGTGGCAGAATAGGCACATCCCATTTAACCCCAGAAAGGTTTCTAGCTGACAGGCAGTTATACAATATTATTATGTATTACAAAATGACATCGACTTTAATATTAATATTAATAATAATATTAAATAAATAATATTAATATGTATTACAAAATGAGGTAATGTCAGTGACGCGCAAGCCCCCCCATAAAGGGGTGGAGCTTTAGGATTTAGGGTATAAATATATGGCATACCATGTTTACTGTTTAGAGAGCTTTTGTTTTGAAGCTGTCTCCGTTGTGCACTTGACTTGAATAAATTCACGTGTTATTCTGTTTCAAAATAACCTCAGACTATGTTTTTATTTACGCTTTTTCTCAGATGGCGCATTCCGAAATAGGGACTCAATATCATCGGAATCGAGCACCCGGATGAATCACTCCTCCATCACTCAAACCTGAGCGCTCATATGAATCAAGGTAAGGCTACCTGCATTTTTTAGACAAACAGCCTGATTAAATTGTTTTGAGTGGTGCGTGGAGCTGATTTTTGAACGGTGTCTTATCTGATGTGACGAGTAAGAATCCCTAGCAGTTTCACGTGAATTTATTATTCTCTGTTCCTGTATTCTTTTAGAAGTGAAACTTCCTTAGTGGCACCTCATTCGTGATGGGGCAAAAAAAATTGTGGAGACAGAAATTAAACGGATGTGACGTCAGTGCTGGCAGTTGAGGCCGGGCTGTGTTCTGGCTCAGCCCGACCCCAACACTGACATCACACCCGCTCCACAAATCAGATGCGGCGGCGGCGGCGATAGCCGCCGGCGCCGCTCCTAATCACCCCCCACACCCCACCCAGCCCCACACCCCCCACACACCATGACATATGCGGCGGCAATAGCCGCCGCTCCTAACGGCCGCTGACATGCTGCGCAGCCTCTCTCCTCCCTACCTCCGCTTTCCTGCGTCCCGCTGACTCAGCGCCGCCGGGGTCGAGGAGAGGAGCCCAGGGATCATGGAGGGTATCCGCCGCCGCAGCTCATAACGAGCTCTGCTCCCTCCACCCGCTGACATGCGGCGGCGGCAGCCCTCAAAATTTAATTGCCGCCACTCCTGCTGACCTCCCTCGGCCGAGGCATGGAACGGGGGGGGGGGGGGGGGTAGAGTGAGCTGCGTTCCCCACAGCACCAAGCCAGCTCCCGCTGACGATGACACGCTGCCCCCCTTCCCCGCCGACACTGCCTCTGCCCACGCAGCACTTCCGGAGGGGGGGGGGCCTTTATTAGGTATCTGCCCGGTGCCCGGTGCGGCTGCGTCTCGCCGGGGGGTGGGGGGGGGCGAGGAGAGACTCAGGCAGAGCCGCCGCGGGTCCGCAGCTCTGCCTGTCTGTGAGGGGAGTAGGATTCTCAGGCAGAGCCGCCGCGGGTCCGCAGCTCTGCCTGTCTGTGAGGGGGGGGGGGGGGGAGGAGAGTCTCAGGCAGAGCCGCCGCGGGTCCGCAGCTCTGCCTGTCTGTGAGGGGGGGGGGGGGAGGAGAGTCTCAGGCAGAGCCGCCGCGGGTCCGCAGCTCTGCCTGTCTGTGAGGGGGGGGGGGGAGGGAGGAGAGTCTCAGGCAGAGCCGCCGCGAGTCCGCAGCTCTGCCTGTCTGTGAGGGGGGGGGGAGGAGTCAGGAGAGAGGGGGCAGGACACAGAAAGAGAGACACACATACAGTGACAGACACACACACATACATATATACACACACTGACTGATACACATACACACACACACACTGACTGACACACATACACACACACTGACTGACACACATGCACACACACTGACACATACACACACACTGACTGACACACATGCACACACACTGACACATACACACACACTGACTGACATACACACACACTGACTGACATACACACACTGACTGTGAATAGGTTAGGGGGATGTGTGAGGTGCAGGGGGGCTGCGCATACGTCACACGGTCACACGCACGCACACACGCACATGGTCACGCACACACACACAGTCACACGCACACACACACAGTCACACGCACAGTCAGTCGCGCGCACAGTCAGTCGCGTGCACACGCACTGTCACGTGCACTGTCACGTGCACTGTCACGCGTACACGCACTGTCACGCGCACAGTCACACACAGTCACACAGTAACACGCACAGTCACACGCACAGTCGCACAGTCACACGCACAGTCGCACAGTCACACGCACAGTCGCACAGTCACACGCACAGTCGCACAGTCACACGCACAGTCACACAGTCACACGCACACACACAGTCACACGCACACACACACAGTCACGCACACACACACAGTCACGCACACACGAGGAATTCACGCTTAGTGCAAATACAAGGGATGTGTACGCATGTTCTAAGTCAAATTTATTTGCGTTTTGTCAATGAAATTGTATTTTGATTTTTAATTAAAACATCACCAATACAAATACAATTTCTGTGACAAAAGTCAAAGAAGTTTCACTTACTATGCGCGTGCACAGCACACACAGCTTTTTTAAAGTGTAAGAGTTGTTAAGAGTTGTTAGGGGCTAAGGTAAGAGTCCCGTTAAAAGTTTTGGTGTTTTGGTGATGAAGGTGAGTGTTTGTGTGCTTAAGGGATTGTTTTCAGACCGTCCTGGGTTGTGATAAATATTTTTGTTGTCTGAGCAGGACGGGTCCCTGATTGTACATTTGCTCTGTTTTGTCATTTACATACCAAGTGAGTTATTCATGGAGATCTGGTTAGAAAGTCTTATCTGTATCCATGTTATAAAAGTATAAGGTTTATCAGGACTGGGTTGGACCCGCTGAAGTGATTCAAGTTTTTCTTTGGTATAGTTATGGTGAGAAAATGTGATTGGGGAACAATCTTGTGACAGGTCCTTATCTGCATATTTACACTATTCAGAACAATAACATGCCAAAAGAGTTGTACGTAATCAGCTTGCGTTGATTATTGTAACGCTAAATTGTACAGGTCAATTAACAGTTGATTGCTGTAGCCGAAGTATTGTACAGGTCAATTAAATTTGATTTCTGTAACCGAAGAAGTATTGTACAGGTCAATTACATTTGATTTCTGTAACAGGGGAATAATGGGAAACCAAAAATTCTCAAAGGATTGTGTGTCTGCAGACGAAAATAATAAAGAATGAATACAGAGAACGAAAAGAGACAATATAAATATATTTTGTTGGCCAGAGAATGGCACTGTTTTGTACTATTATCAACTAATTGCGCAAATGTTTTAAATGAGAGAGGGGTCTTTTTCTGTGGGATTGATAAGCTCAGGGAGCGCCGTCTCGTGTGTTTTTGAATCCCACAGGGAAACATACCTTATGTTAATATGGGTCAAAAGAATTATGTTGAGGGACAGAAGGGTCCCGCTGCATTAATTTTTACCATTGTCAGGACAGAAGTTAATATAATAACAAGTGAAAAAGAAAGTGTTTGGAAGGGACAGAAAGTGTTATAAGTGTAAAAAGGTAGGACATGTTGCCAGTGATTGCAGAGCAGCCCTAAGAGAGAGAAGAGAATGGAAAAGAATGGAATTTAAAAGGTTTGTTCGTACTGGCCACACGAATGGGTCTTTTAAACCAGAAAATATTCTTTTTCCTTCTGTTCTAATGGAAACTAAAAAGAGAATCAGAATAACAGCAGCACAGACCGTGCCAAAAACCCCCTTTTTCTCCAAAGGAATGTGCAAAAGATACGAAAAGTTAACTCAAAACTCAAAAGCAGCATTAAAAAAAAAAAATTAGTTGTAAAAGCAGGTTATTTATATGAGAAGCTGATTCGCTGTGTAGGAGAGAAGTTTGTGTTTATGTTCTTTGTGTGTCTGTATTGTGGTTTCTGTATTGTGTGTAAACCAGTAAAAACATGTCAATTGCATTTCTATAGGATTAGGATATGTTGGAGAGATTTTAAGCTTGCACGTATTGTTTAAATTATATAGGGTGTGTTCATAAGTTGATCTAACCTCAGTTTAGTTAATTGTCCCATTTTTATTTTTGAGAGGCCATATTTTTATTTTTGAAAGGTCATATTTTTATTTTTAGAGAGGCCATAAATTATTTCGGTTTTATTGCTGTGGAGAGAGCTCCATTTTTAACTTTGAGCTTAAGTTTCAATCCAGTAATTAATATTTAGAAGACGGAGAAACTGTTTTGTTATCTGCTCTGCACTTTCAAGGTCTTTTTTGGCGAAATGCCCGGGCTAGCAAATTGCCCAAGATAAACAAGCTCTGAAATTTTTCTCTGAGTATCTTTAAAAAATAACGCTGTCTGTGTGTACGGCACTGTGCAAAGAGATTATATTACAAGAAATTTAGTGTGAAGTCCTATACAAAAGCATTTGACTATTATCTGAATATGTGATATATTTTATAACTTTTAACCATTTATTTTTTCCATAGGTGTTCTATTTTATTATAAGCAGTAGTTATTGTTAAAATATTTGTAGAATGTTTTGCCAAAGTGGTGCATTGGGAGTCACCTCTCGTTTTTGGATATGTTCTAGGTATAGAGTTAAAGGACAGGTGATACCTAGTTGCAAATACAGTTACATAAGTGAGCAGGGTATACATTATATGCAAGGCATTTCATATTTTTAGCAGAATATTTACAATGGAGTGTTTGGGGTGGAGGCCAGACTGGAATTGGCTAGGGGCATTTGTCTTAGTATAGTCATTGTTTAATTGGGAATGAACACATTTTTGTACATGACTTTGGATAGTAGTGTATTGAAGTGTATGAATTTATGTATTGCGTCAAAAATGTACTCAGCACTTCACAAAGAATACAATAGAGGGAATTATAATAGAATAATAAGTGCAGCAAAATCAGACAATAGGAAAGGAAATCCCTGCCCTTAAGAGCTTACAATCTAAGGTGTAAGGGAAATTTTCAGAGATAGCAGGTGAGGGAATAATTGCTTTAGATGGCAGTGCTTGGCCACAATGGGTGTGGTAGGAGTGACTGTGTGTGAAATAATAGCCATGAGTGCAGGCTATTGGGATGTTTAATTTGTGGGGCAAGTTTTAAGGTTAGTTAGTATTTTATGAAAAGGTTGATACCATTTGCATCGGAGGAGATGATAGTGAGGCATGAATGAGAACAAGTGTGTATTGGGAGAAGAGATATTGGTCTGTAGTTTGAGACAGTGTTTTTGTCCCCACTTTTGAAGATTGGGACAGCTCTGGTAGTTTTCCAGGTCTTAGGGATATGGCCTGTAGACAGGATAGAGTTGATTATGGAAGCAATTGGTTTGACAATTGATGAGACCCAAAGTCTTAGGAACTTAGATTGTAGAACAGTCAAGTCCACATTAGCTGCTTAGTTTTAAATATGAGGAGCATTAATAGGAGATACCTCTGTCTATATGCGGATGTTAAGACAGTAGTAAACACATTGATACAAGAATTTGTTCCTAGGTATAAATTATCTCCCTATGAGACACTTATGGGATGACTTATGACTATCAGTAGTTCAAAGGAACAAATTAAGGACCATCTATTGGTAATAAAACAATTAATAAGTATTGTATGCCACTAATACATTTTTTGAGTCTCTCTAGGCATAAGGTATGATAAAAGTGCACCTACACGAGACGGAGTTAAAGGTCAAGTAGTTCCTAAACAAGCATGCTCTTCATCCCAGATGAAAAGGACCATACTAACCACCAATACAGCAATTAAAGTGTCAGAGATTCCTGGATCCACGTGGCTCACATAAAACTCATTCCAGCTCCACCAAAGACCAAAGTCATCTAAAGCACAGCAACATCAAGTTAACGTTTTGACGAGACATAAACTTTGACCGTTAACCAACGAGGAAAATAAGATACCAGGCAGAGGCCTGATCTTATCAGGAACATTTCATTTTTTCAAAGACTCAAAACATTCTATTTTTTCAGAGACTCAATATTCCTGATTTCTATCAGAACATTTCATTTTTCAGAGACGCAATATTTTTATTCTTTTATAGTGTGTATAAGTTAGATTTTTAAGATGTATGGACCATTGGGTCTGCGAAGGTATAACCCACAGAGAGATGACAGGATTGTCATGATGATGCTCTGCGGAGCTTTGTCAACAATACTCATCTGTCTGTGTTCCTTATACATCGCAGATATCTATCACCATGGTCAAGGTAACACTACACAAAGCATCTCACCCACAAACATCACAAAGCCCACTGGTACATCCAGAAACAAACGAGACTTACATTTAACCCCTTGGGAAAGAGATAATACATTTATGGACACATGCAGAACAATATACCAGAAATCTGGTATTAACGAATCTTGCTGGGTATGTGGATATGTGCCTCATAATCAGGAGTCACCATGGATTGGCATTCCTTATACCCAGGAAGAGTTAACTCCTGCAGCAAATGACACACCAAGATTACCAGATATGTTGACTGGACAATTCTCCAAAGAATTTAACGGGGTACCGTTATTGAATAATATTCCTGTGGGAGGTTGCCATATAAGCAGTACAACTGGAAATGTTTCCATAGGTAAAGTCCTCCCTCCCACAAATGACACTTGTTTTGAACTAGACATATATGTAAACAAAGACTGAAGATCAATTTCCTATTTGTACAAATGAATAGATAACAGTACACTGAATCAGACACAGTATAGAGCAAAACAAATAGCAGCAACAAAATACATAGCTGCAAACACATCTTTATCAGTAGATGCAATTATTTAGGGAAAGTGGTCCCTGCATTTACATTCACCAAAGAATTACGTGCAGGGCGTCTCAGAAACAAGAGAAAAACACCAAACACTGCAGGACTGAAAAGTAGTTTATGTAGAGAACAATTTTGGGCTAGTTTATTTCCAAATGTAGGAGGTGGGTTACTATATGACAGGCTTAATACATTAACAAATATGTTAGATGATGTCCTCAATCACACCACTACAGCCATAGCATCACTAAACCAAGAACAGGTTCAGATCAGGCTTATGGCCTTACAACAAAATCCAGGATCACTCCTAAGAACAAACTGATGCTACTAAATGAAAACTTGCCCACACAGTCACAGAAAACAGTCCCACACTAGAACAACAAGTCCATGAAACACAGAATAAAAAAACTGTCCATGAGCCTCTCTTCCGTTCACTGAACCACACGTGTATTTGTAATGTAATAATCACACCCCTTAGGAGTACGTGGAAGATGACTAACACGGGTAGGGGCTAGTTGTGGTAGGGAGGAATGAATAGCAGTGATACCGCCGCGTCTCCTAAAAGGAAGCGCAGGCTAAGTACACCGCTACCCTCCGCCACTGCCCTCTTATCCCGGTGTCAACCACGGACTCAGAAATCCTCTCACGGAGGTAGGGGAAGGGAGATAACTCACAGTCTTGACTCGCCGGGCTCCGGTCTGCGATGACGTCACTTGGACTGTGAACCGGAAGAGGAAGTCAGCGTGCTCCAGCCAAAAGTAAATAGTACAAAAATTGAAAGTTGCGGGGCGGTTCACTGCTGCCGCCGGGGTATGAATGTAAACACGCAAAGTGCAATAAAAAAGGTATTTATTTGTGCATATTACACGGAGTGCGCTGCAGAGCCAACTCTGACGCGTTTCGTTCCTAGCAGGAACTATGACAAAGTTCCTGCTAGGAACGATACGCGTCAGAGTTGGCTCTGCAGCGCACTCCGTGTAATATGCACAAATAAATACCTTTTTTATTGCACTTTGCGTGTTTACATTCATACCCCGGCGGCAGCAGTGAACCGCCCTGCAACTTTCTATTTTTATGGCCTTACAAAACAGAATGGCTTTAGATTACATTTTAGCATCAACTGGAGGTGTATGTGCCCTAATTAAAGAACAATATTGTGTTTTCATCCAAGATCAGAGTGGCAAGGTACAACATGAGTTAGATAAGATAGGAGAAATTCAAGAAAGACTTAGGAAGGAAGGTGACACAGACTGGGACCCTTTGGGGCTGACTGGATTGGTAGGACCACTAGGAGCGATATTTTTGAATGCGGTAGTGTGTGTGATTGTGATACTCGTTGTCATCTATGTTTGTGTTACGTTTGTCAAAGGCATGATCCACAAATATGCAACCCCCTCTGCAGACATAATGCCATTGTTTGCAGAACCAATCTACAGCAGTCCTTTGAAGAAAGAAGATGCCAAGTACAATGTTCTAACTCTGTAAAAGAATTTGGCTGCAACGCCATACAAGACTATGACTACATTTGGCAGGCACCCTCGTGCACTGTCCTATTCCCTCAAGCAGCATTATGAGATGATGGAGCACTCTTGTGCCTCCCAACGTGTTTCTGGACTAACATCATACCAATAATTCTCAAAGAACAAAGTTTTAAAGAATCAGAGGAGGGACTGACAAAGATGAGATATTAGGGGGTCTGGCATAACAACATAACAGCATTTAGGATGAAGCCATTTTGTGTGAATATTTCAATCCGCCATCTTGTCTTGTCTCTGTGAGTCTTCATTTCTGTGTTACATTTCTGTATAAACAAATGTGTGAAGCAGAGAAGGGAATGTTTTCGCACTTAGCTGAATTTATTGACCCTTCCTCATCCAATCAGCTTCAAATTGAAAATGTAAACAGGCTAAAGGTTATGAGAACCCATGAGATAAACTTAGATTCTCGCAGTGAAACTAGTTCTCACCCAAATACCAGGTGGCAGAATAGGCAAATCCCATTTAACCCCAGAAAGGTTTCTAGCTGACAGGCAGTTATACAATATTATTATGTATTACAAAATGACATCGACTTTAATATTGTTATGTATTACAAAATGAGGTAATGTCAGTGACGCGCAAGCCCCCCCATAAAGGGGTGGAGCTTTAGGATGTAGGGTATAAATATATGGCATACCATGTTTATTGTTTAGAGAGCTTTTGTTTTGAAGCTGTCTCCGTTGTGCACTTGACTTGAATAAATTCATATGTTATTCTGTTTCAAAATAACCTCAGACTGTGTTTTTATTTACGCTTGTTCTCAGATGGCGCATTCCGAAATACAGCGCAGCTTTGTGATGTTGCCCCCCCATTTGGATTCCTGTTATATTGGGGCATAACCTAATGTGGGCTGCGAGGGGTTCAATACAGAGGGCAAAAAGTAATGGGGACAGCGGGCAACCCTAACGGGTCCCACTCCGTATATTAAATAGTTCCGAAGGGAAACCCTGGTGCCTTACTCTCGCTGTGGGTCCTGAGTACAGGGCCATTATTGCCTCTAGAAGGCGGCCTCCAAACCCAAACACCCCCAGCGTCTCTCGTAGGTAAGACCAATCGATACGATCGAATGCCTTCTCGGCATCCAGACTCAACACCATTGACGGTATGTGTTTCTTTTTTGCCAAATCTATCAGATCAGTTATCCATCTGGTGTTATCTGCTGCCTGTCTGCCTGCGATAAAGCCTACTTGATCCGGGTGTATCAGGCCCGGAAGGACACTACCCACCCTGTTTGCTAATAGTTTGGAAAAGATTTTTATGTCCGAATTAATCAGGGAGATTGGCCGGTAGCTCTTGTAGTCTGCCGGGTCCTTACCGGGTTTGTGGATCACTGAGATAGATGCCTGGAGCATCTGGATCGGGAAGGGTTCCCCCTCCAGGATCCCATTAAATAACTTCAGAAGATGAGGGGCTAGGGTCTTACAGAATTTTTTGTAGTACAAATTAGAGTAGCCATCAGGACCTGGGGCCTTGGCTGGTTTGAGGGACTTAATTACCTCTGTTATCCCTTCCAGGGTGAAGTCACCCTGTAGGGCCTCTTTCTCAACCCTGCCCAGGGTCGGAAGCTGCGCTTCAGACAGAAACCTCTTTAAGGTAGCTGATGTTTTTGGGTTGTGGGTAACCTTATCTCCATCATATAGTGTAGCATAGTACAGTGGCGACACACTTTATTCTCGCTCGGCTAGTCCCACAAATTTGGGTATACTCGGGTGTATTGAGGTTTGTGATCGTTTTCTGCCCGAGTGTATAGCGTTATTTTCCCGGCAGGGATTGAAGCATTTTATTCCGGCTGGCTGCAATTCTGCAATGCCGTGTAAAAACACATGGGGGCGCTTGCGAGCTGTTCTCTTTGAAGCCGTCCCCTATAATGAATTGTAATGCAGTATATATACTGTATATATATACTGTATAACAACAGCCCCTATAACCCCTAACATACAGTACTGTACACATACAGTACTGTATATGCACATACATAAATGATACTATGGGCCGGCGGGGGCGAGATGTGTTTGCAGCAGAGAGAGATCCGCTGCTCTCTCTCTGCGCAAACAGCGGCACATTAAAAATTATATTAAATACATTTTTATTTATAGTGTAGATGTGCAGGGGGTCTCGGGAGCTGAACCGCACTGGTTTCAGGTCGGGGGACCCCCTGCCCCCCGAGATACAGACCCCTTTATGAGGTGCCGGTATCCCTCTGCGTTTAAAGGTCCCGATCATGTGACCGCGACCTGTAAACCAAGCAGAGGGATACCGGCACCCCCAAAAGGGGCCTGTAACTCGGGGGGCAGGGGGTACCCGGACCTGAAACCACAGCGGTTCTGCTCCGGAGACCCTCTGCACATGTACAGTATAAATAAAACACATATAAATAAACACTCGTTCCTTACCTTAGCGGCAATGTGCTATGGTAACGAAGCAGCATTTCTGTATTTTAATAATATTGTACAGTGAGCAGGGGGTTCCCTGAGCCAGAAATTAATGCTCAGGGGACCCCCTGCTCCTGCACAATATATTAAAAGTACAGAAATGCTGCTTCATTACCATAGCGTATAGCCGCTAAGGCAATGAAGGGGTTAACCCACCGTGCCCGCTTTATTGTGGGTAGCGGGGTGGGTGAAGGGGGTATTTGGCCCTTGGTGTGAGTTTAGGGCTTGCGGGGGGGTTGCGGGTGCACTTAACCCCTTCCCGACCATAGCAGTTACTACCGCTACAGTCATGAAGGGGTTAACCACTCCCGTGACCCCCCCCGCAAGCCCAAAACAACCACCGTTGGGGCTAATACCCCCTTCACCCACCCCCACTACCCACAATAAAAAATAATCACACACAGCATCCCCGCAATACATAAATAAATAAATATATAAATACATATAAATACATTTGAAATACATTTTTATTCCTAGTGTAGATGTGCAGGGGGTCTCGGGAGCTGAACCGCATTGGTTTCAGGTCCGGGGACCCCCTGCCCCCCGAGATACAGACCCCTTTATGAGGTGCCGGTATCCCTCTGCGGTTCAGACCCCGATCACGTGACCGCGGCCTGTTAAACCAAGCAGAGGGATACCGGCACCCCCAAAAGGGGCCTGTATCTCGGGGGGCAGGGAGTCCCTGGACCTGAAACCAAAACGTTTCTGCTCCGGAGACCCTCTGCACATCTACACTGTGAATAAAACACACACATTAAAGAATCATTCTTTACCTTAGCGGCTATGTGCTATGGTAAAGAAGCAGCATTTCTGTATTTTTAATAATATTGTACAGTGAGCAGGGGGTTCCCTTAGCCAGAAATCTAAACTCAGAGGGCCCCCTGCTCCTGCACAATATTATTAAAAGTACAGAAATGCTGCTTCATTACCATAGCGTATAGCCGCTTAGGTAATGAAGGGGTTAAGGCATGATAACCAATAAATACATTCAATACATATTTTTAATGTCTGTGTTAAACCTCCCTGCCTTCACTGTAATCTATGTAAAACCCCCTCCCACTATTCTCTCTTTTAAACTTCCCTGCAATCTATGTAACCCCCCCCCCTATTCTCTCTTTTAAACTTCCCTGCCTTCAATGTAATCTATGTAAAAACCCCTCCCCCTATTCTCTCTTTTAAACCTCCCTGCCTTCTCTCTAATCTATGTAAAAAACCCTCCCCCTATCCCCCTATTGTGTGCGTTAAGCTTCCCTGCAATCTATGTAAAAAAACCTCCCCCTATTGTGTGTGTGTTAAATCTCCCTGGCCTGTGTTACTGAGTGCAGTGTACTGTATGTAAATGTGGGGAGGGGGATCCCGTGTAAATAACCACACCCACCCCCGCTACCCACAATAAAATAAAATCACACACAGCATCCCCGCAATACATAAATAAATCTAAATAAATCTAAATAAATAAATAAATAAATATAAATAAATACATTTGAAATACATTTTTATTCCTAGAGTAGATGGCAGGGGGTCTCGGGAGCTGAACCGCGTTGGTTTCAGGTCGGGGAACCCCCTGCTCCCCGAGATACAGACCCCTTTATGAGGTGCCGGTATCCCTCTGCGTTTAAAGGCCCCGATCACGTGACCGCGGCCTGTTAAACCAAGCAGAGGGATACAAGCACCCCCAAAAGGGGCCTGTATCTCGGGGGGCAGGGGGTCCCCGAACCTGAAACCAAAACGTTTCTGCTCCGGAAACCCTCTGCACATCTACACTGTGAATAAAACACACACATCATTAAAGAATCATTCTTTACCTTAGCGGCTATGTGCTATGGTAAAGAAGCAGCATTTCTGTATTTTTAATAATATTGTACAGTGAGCAGGGGGTTCCCTGAGCCAGAAATCTAAACTCAGGGGGCCCCCTGCTCCTGCACAATATTATTAAAAGTACAGAAATGCTGCTTCATTACCATAGCGTATAGCCGCTAAGGTAATGAAGGGGTTAAGGCATGATAACCAATAAATACATTCAAAACATATTTTTAATGTCTGTGTTAAACCTCCCTGCCTTCACTGTAATCTATGTAAAACCCCCTCCCCCTATTCTCTCTTTTAAACTTCCCTGCAATCTATGTAAAAACCCCTCCCCTATTCTCTCTTTTAAACCTCCCTGCCTTCCCTCTAATCTATGTAAAACCCCCTCCCCCTATCCCTCTATTGTGTGCGTTAAGCTTCCCTGCAATCTACAAAATAACTATTATCCAGATATGGATAATAGATTATGTGCCCATTATTAAAAACATTATCTATCATATTCAAATTAATAAAGTACTACTGACCTCATCAATACGAAGTGTCCGTCGCCAGCGCCTTCCTTCTCTTGCCCACACAACACATAGCCAATACCAAGCCAATACATTGCAAGTACATTCAGATATCAATTAACCCCTTAAACACCTTATCGGATAATAACCGCAAAGGTAATTAAGGGGTTAAGCCACATTGGCCCGATACCCACCCTTCACCCATGAATTTGTACTGTGGCTTCATCATGCAACTATATATATATACTGTATATATATACAGAGAGACAGAGAGAAAGAGAGAGAGAGATATATTCAGTATATATATATATACACACGTTATATACACACCCATGATAAACCAATATACAGTACAAATAAATGTAGAAGGGTTATCAAAACCATACTGTCCTACAACCAAACACTTCTCCATACATACACACTAAATTAAAATCAATTTCCTTTAATATTCATAACTGATCTCTCAATCTAAATCATCACTAAACCTCTGAAAAGCCATTTAAACAATTTACATTCCAATATAAATGATGCCTAAATATCTATGCACCATATACATTCTGCAAATTAATCAACCAAGTAAACAAAAATCAATTAGCAATCATTATTTACATCCCTAAACAATTCACACTACATCCTGAACAATGAAACAATTAACTAATCCACGCCTGGAGCAGAACAATTTAGCCTTTGAAAAAATATAAGTACCGACAAAAATACAACCTTTACAACCAAGCCTATCCCTGACCTTCCTCAAACACACAATACAATACCAAGGAATACATCTATCTAATTTTAAAATACTTTAAACTCACAATAAAGCATAGCAGCATACACAAAATAATTTAAAACACATCTAATCCAGCTTTTAAAACATCATAATTTCTTACCCTGAATGTACAGTACTGTATATATCTCTCTAGACATATATACATACATACATACAGTGGCAAGAAATGATATACCACAAAAAAAATAAATACACATGTTAAAAAACCTTTTGAAAAAATTAACAAGTTAAATAAAATACATTTCTTTAGTTAACTTACCATTACTTGCCCCCACCGATTCCCGTTGCGCAGCTTACTCACGAACCAATCCACGAACAGGAACCCATAAAATAATAAACCAGAAAAAAATAAACTTTAAACTAAAAATCCAAAACAATCCACAGGTCTTCTATTTGTAATCCATCTTCATCTGTATTCTTCTTTCTTCTATCTTCTTCTGGGCGGGGCGGAAGTACCACATGGTACTAGAGCCAATCAGAGCGTGGGAACTTTATCCCTAAAAATGTGACGTCATAGGCCTTTAAAAGCCTATGTCGTCTCATTTTGAAGCCAGACGCCGCGGAGGAAGGACCTCCGGGGAAGAAAAAAGGCCAGGGCGTGGCCGAAGACGGAAAGAAGACCCCGCCCGGAAGAAGATAGAAGAAAGAAGAATACAGATGAAGATGGATTACAAATAGAAGACCCGTGGATTGTTTTGGATTTTTAGTTTAAAGTTTATTTTTTTTCTGGTTTATTATTTTATGGGTTCCTGTTTGTGGATTGGTTCGTGAGTAAGCTGCGCAATGGGAATCGGTGGAGGCAAGAAATGGTAAGTTAACTAAAGAAATGTATTTTATTTAACTTGTTAATTTTTCAAAAGGTTTTTTAACTTGTGTATTATTATTTTTTTGTGGTATATCATTTCTTGCCACTGTATGTATGTATGTATATATGTCTAGAGCAGGCCTGCACAACTCGTAAAGCCGAAGGGCCGAAATGCTCCAAGGAAAAAAAAATTGGGCCGCACGGGTAAAATCATCATCATCATCATCATCATCATCATCATCATCATCATCATCATCATCATCATCATCATCATCATCATCATCATCATCATCTCTCCTCCAGCACCTCTCATCATCATCCTCATATCTCCCCCAGAACCCCTCACTATCAACCTTTGCGATACTCCCCATCTATCTCTCATACCCCCATCTCTCCCCCTCACCCACACACATAATACCCCCCTGCACACCACACACATAATACCCCCCTGCACCACACACATAATACCCCCTGCACACCACACACATAATATCCCAGCACACCACACACATAATACCCGCTGCACACCACACACATCCCACCCCCCCTGCACCTCACATCCTTTTCCCCCCTGCACCTCACACCACTCTCCCCCCCTGCACCTCACACCACTCTCCCCCCCTGCACTTCACACTACTCTCCCCCCCTGCACCTCACACAACTCTCCCCCCATGCACCTCACACCACTCTCCCCCCCTGCACTTCACACCACTCTCCCCCCCTGCACCTCACACAACTCTCCCCCCCTGCACCTCACACCACTCTCCCCTCCTGCACCTCACACCACTCTCCCCCCCTGCACCTCACACAACTCTCCCCCCCTGCACCTCACATCACTCTCCCCCCCTGCACCTCACACCACTCTCCCCCCCTGCACCTCCCACCACTCCCCCCCCCTGCACCTCACACAACTCTCCCCCCCTGCACTTCACACCACTCTCCCCCCTGCACCTCACACCACTCTCCCCCCCTGCACCTCACACCACTCTCACCCCCTGCACCTCACACCACTCTCCCCCCTGCACCTCACACCACTCTCCCCCCCTGCACCTCACACCACTTTCCCCCCCTGCACCTCACATCACTCTCCCCCCTGCACCTCACACCACTCTCCCCCCCCAGCACCTCACACCACTCTCCCCCCCTGCACCTCACACCACTCTCCCCCCCTGCACCTCACACCACTCTCCCCCTTGCACCTCACATCCAATCACCCCCCCTGCACCTCCAATCACCTCCCCTGCACCTCCAATCACCCCCCTTGCACCTCCAATCACCCCCTGCACCTCACATCACCCTTCCTGCACCTCACCTCAATGCACCTCACCCCCCTGCACCTCACCCCCCTGCACCTCACCTCACCCCCCTGCACCTCACCTCACCCCCCTGCATCTCACTTCAATGCAGCTCACATCACCCCCGGGACCACGGGGAATCGCCGCCATTTTTTTTTTTTTAAGTTTTTTTTTTTTAAAATCTTATCGAGGGCCGCACAGAGCGGCCCACGGGCCGTATGTTGTGCAGCCCTGGTCTAGAGAGATATATACAGTACTGTACATTCAGGGTAAGAAATAATGATGTTTTAAAAGCTGGATTAGATGTGTTTTAAATTATTTTGTGTATGCTGCTATGCTTTATTGTGAGTTTAAAGTATTTTATAATTAGATAGATGTATTCCTTGGTATTGTATTGTGTGTTTGAGGAAGGTCAGGGATAGGCTTGGTTGTAAAGGTTGTATTTTTGTCGGTACTTATATTTTTTCAAAGGCTAAATTGTTCTGCTCCAGGCGTGGATTAGTTAATTGTTTCATTGTTCGGGATGTAGTGTGAATTGTTTAGGGATGTAAATAATGATTGCTAATTGATTTTTGCTTACTTGGTTGATTAATTTGCAGAATGTATATGGTGCATAGATATTTAGGCATCATTTATATTGGAATATAAGTTGTTTAAATGGCTTTTCAGAGGTTTAGTGATGATTTAGATTGAGAGATCAGTTATGAATATTAAAGGAAATTGATTTTAATTTAGTGTGTATGTATGGAGAAGTGTTTGGTTGTAGGACAGTATGGTTTTGATAACCCTTCTACATTTATTTGTACTGTATATTGGTTTATCATGGGTGTGTATATAACGTGTGTATATATATATATACTGTATATCTCTCTCTCTCTCTCTCTTTCTCTCTGTCTCTCTGTATATATATACAGTATATATATATAGTTGCATGATGAAGCCACAGTACAAATTCATGGGTGAAGGGTGGGTATCGGGCCAATGTGGCTTAACCCCTTAATTACCTTTGCGGTTATTATCCGATAAGGTGTTTAAGGGGTTAATTGATATCTGAATGTACTTGCAATGTATTGGCTTGGTATTGGCTATGTCTTGTGTGGGCAAGAGAAGGAAGGCGCTGGCGACGGACACTTCGTATTGATGAGGTCAGTAGTACTTTATTAATTTGAATATGCTAGTTAATGTTTTTAATAATGGGCACATAATCTATTATCCATATCTGGATAATAGTTACTTTGCACATTATTGTACTGTAGGTGTTGGGGGGGGGGTGCATGTATTGAATGTATAGGCCAGGTTTATTTTTTTTTTACATTCAGGGTTGGTTCCGTGGTTTTGCGTGGGACCTCTGGAGACCACCTGTGGGTATCCTCGGGTATCCCAAGGGTAGCAGGCTGGTAGTTCCACAGGTGACACATGCGGGGATGACGATGTGTGGTCCCACTTCTGTGGGGGCACCTCCGTCCCGTAGTCTGCGGGCATGATGATGTGTGGTCCCACTTCTGTGGGGGCACCTCCGACCCGTAGGTGCGGGGATGATGATGTGTGGTCCCACTTCTGTGGGGGCACCGCGGACCCATAGTGAGCACCCGTGAGGTCCCCAGACCCCATGGGAACCACCCGAGGCCCCGCAGACACCTGTGGGTCTGACCCGGGGCTCCCAGACATCCGCGGGCCTATCGTGGGGACCCAATTGTGGCCCACGGTGACCCAAGGAGACCACCTGGGGGCCATGGTGCTGGCAGGATCCACCAGCAAGCCTCCAGAACCAGTGTAAAAAGGGCTGCTGGTAAACTGTAGGTCTGTCCAGGTGCCCCGCCAGCCCACCGGGGACTCGCGTGGGGCTCCGTTATGAACCCTGTATGTAAAAGAATAAATCATGTATTTATGGGGGGCCACAGGAGGTGGGTAATGTATTTAATAAATATAATGCTGTTTATTGTGGGTCACTGTACTGTTTTTATTGTGGGTACTGGGGGTCGGGGGGGGTTGTTTCCCCATCGGTATGTGGGTAGGCCTCCCTTGTGGGTACTGGGTGAGGGTGGTTAGGCCTCACGGGGTGGGGGGTTAGAGTGGGAGGGTATGTAGGTGTCCCGAGTGGTGGGTGAGGGTGGGTTAACCCCTTCATGACTGTAGCGGTTAATAACCGCTATGGTGATTAAGGGGTTAGGGGACATTACTTTGATAGTGTTATTTTTTTTCTCTGTTTTACAGCAGCAGCAGCAGCGGAGGTTGCCATGGGTAGTGGGTAGTGTATTGAATGTATTTATTGGTTATCATGCCTTAACCCCTTCATTACCTAAGCAGCTATACGCTATGGTAATGAAGCAGCATTTCTGTATTTTTAATAATATTGAGCAGGAGCAGGGGGTCCTCTGAGTACTAATTTCTGGCTCAGGGAACCCCCTGCTCACTGTACAATATTATTAAAAATACAGAAATGCTGCTTCTTTACCATAGCATATAGCTGCTAAGGTAAAGAATGATTCTTTAATGATGTGTGTGTTTTATTCACAGTGTAGATGTGCAGAGGGTCTCCGGAGCAGAAACGTTTTGGTTTCAGGTCCGGGGACCCTGCCCCCCGAGATTTTTGGGGGTGCCGGTATCCCTCTGCTTGGTTTAACAGGCCGCGGTCACGTGATCGGGGCCTTTAAACGCAGAGGGATACAGGCACCTCATAAAGGGGTCTGTATCTCGGGGAGCAGGGGGTCCCCAGACCTGAAACCAACGCGGTTCAGCTCCCGAGACCCCCTGCACATCTACACTAGGAATAAAAATGTATTTCAAATGTATTTATTTGTATTTATTTATTTATTTATTTATGTATTGCGGGGATGCTGTGTGTGATTATTTTTTATTGTGGGTAGTGGGGGTGGGTGAAGGGGGTTATAGCCCCAACGGTGGTTGTTTTGGGCTTGCGGGGGGGGTCGCGGGAATAAAAATGTATTTCAAATGTATTTATTTGTATTTATTTATTTATTTAGATTTATTTAGATTTATTTATGTATTGCGGGGATGCTGTGTGTGATTTTTTTTTATTGTGGGTAGCGGGGGTGGGAGTGGTTATTTACACGGGATCCCGCTCCCCACATTTACATACAGTACACTGCACTCAGAAACACAGGCCAGGGAGATTTAACACACACACAATAGGGGGAGGTTTTTTTACATAGATTGCAGGGAAGCTTAACGCACACAATAGGGGGATAGGGGGAGGGTTTTTTACATAGATTAGAGAGAAGGCATGGATGTTTAAAAGAGAGAATAGGGGAGGGGGTTTTACATAGATTACATTGAAGGCAGGGAAGTTTAAAAGAGAGAATAGGGGAGGGGGTTTTACATAGATTTCAGGGAAGTTTAAAAGAGAGAATAGGGGGAGGGGTTTTTACATAGATTACAGTGAAGGCAGGGAGGTTTAACACAGACATTAAAAATATGTATTGAATGTATTTATTGGTTATCATGCCTTAACCCCTTCATTACCTTAGCGGCTATACGCTATGGTAATGAAGCAGCATTTCTGTTCTTTTAATGGTGGTTGTTTTGGGCTTGCGGGGGGGGGTCGCGGGAGTGGTTAACCCCTTCATGACCGTAGCGGTATTAACTGCTACGGTTGGGAAGGGGTTAAGTGCACCCGCAACCCCCCCGCAAGTCCTAAACTCACACCAAAGGGCCAATTACCCCCTTCACCCATCCCCGCTACCCACAATAAAGCGGGCCCGGTGGGTTAACCCCTTCATTGCCTTAGCGGCTATACGCTATGGTAATGAAGCAGCATTTCTGTACTTTTAATAATATTGTGCAGGAGCAGGGGGCCCCCTGAGTTTAGATTTCTGGCTCAGGGAACCCCCTGCTCACTGTACAATATTATTAAAAATACAGAAATGCTGCTTCTTTACCATAGCGCATTGCCGCTAAGGTAAAGAACGAGTGTTTATTTATATATGTGTTTTATTTATACTGTACATGTGCAGAGGGTCTCCGGAGCAGAAACGTTTTGGTTTCAGGTTCGGGGACCCCCTGCCCAACGAGATACAGGCCCCTTTTGCGGGTGCCGGTGTCCCTCTGCTTGGTTTAACAGGCCGCGGTCACGTGATCGGGTCCTTTAAACGCAGAGGAATACCGGCACCTCATAAAGGGGTCTGTATCTCGGGAAGCAGGGGGTCCCCGGACCTGAAACCAGTGCGGTTCATCTCCCGAGACCCCCTGCACATTTTTAATGTGCCGATGTTTGCGCAGAGAGAGAGCAGCGGATCTCTCTCTGCTGCAAACACATCTCGCCCCCGCCGGCCCATAGTATCATTTATGTATGTGCATATACAGTACTGTATGTGTACAGTACTGTATGTTAGGGGTTATATGGGGTTGTTGTTATACTGTATATATATATATACTGTGTATATACAGTACTGTATATATATACTGCATTACAATTCATGAATTTATGCCATCTGGTGGACACGCGAAGCATTGCAGCCTATTAAATCCTGATCATTATCATTTAACAGATCAGCCGCCTGTCAGCCAGGCATGAACCATGGCTGGGAAGGCAAACGCAACGCGGCTTGTCAGAGGTGAGGAGCGGCGCAATCCAGGTATCTGCCAGGTACAAACTGGTTATTTGCTCGAATTAAGTGTGTCGCAGCAGTATTTCCGAAATGCTTCCACTATCTGTCTCGGATCGGAGGTAAGGTCACCCTGCTGCGTTCTAATTGCCGCTATCCGGAAGTTTGGAAGCTTGTTTCGGAGCTTGTTGGCTAGTAAGGTATCTGGCTTGTTGGCTTTTTCGTAAAATCTGCGTTTGGACCAAGCTAACTCCTTCTCGGCCTGGGATGATAACACTAGATTAAGGGCCGCCTTAGTATCTATCAATTCTTGCCACGTGTTCTGTTTTTTGTCCGTGGAATGCTGTGCAGTGAGGAGTGTTATTTTCGCCTGCAGCTCTTTTATTTTAGACGCTTTCTCTCGTTTCCGCTTACCAGCTATATTCATGAGGAAGCCCCTGAGAGTAGCCTTATGGGCTTCCCAGAGCGTGGCCTGCGACTGCACGCTTCCCTTATTTTCTCTAAAGAAATCCTTTATCCGATCTCGTATCGCCCTTTCGGTAGCGGGGGCCTTGAGAAGAAGCTTGTTAAGCTTCCAGTTTGCTCCGGGTCTGTCTAGCCCTACTATCTTGCACCTCAGCTCAATAGGCGCATGGTCAGACCACGAGATCTCGTGGATCTCTGTATGGCCTACCACTGGAACCACCCTGTTTGACACCAGGAAGTAGTCTATTCGGCTGTATCTGTCATGGGGGTGCGAGTAAAAAGTGTATTCTCGGGCCACTGGGTGTTGTTCTCTCCACACATCTGTCAACTGACAATCATGGAGGCCATTGCGTATGGTTAGTAGGTCCTGTCTATGGGCTGTATTAAGTTGGGTGCATCTGTCCAGGTCAGGGTCTATTGTGCGGTTTAGATCTCCCGTGAGGAAGATACTTCCCTTAGCCATTTTATGTAGTTTGGCAAATAATTGCTCGAAAAAAGTGGGGTTTTGCTCACAAGGGGCATACACTGACGCTAAAGTTACTTGTTGGCCCTGTATTGTGCCCGTCAAGATTAGGAATCTACCTTGTAGGTCAGAGTATTGTTTGTCTATGGTCAGGGCAAGCCTGTTATGTATAATTATTGCCACGCCCCTTTTTTTGACATCTGCGGATGCTAGATAAAATGTTCTATAGCTCTTATCGAGAAATTTTGGGTGGTTTAGGCGGGAAAAATGAGTTTCCTGTAGGAAAATAATGTCGGACTTCCGACGGTTAAACTCCCTAAAGGCGATTCTCCGTTTAGTGGGGCTGTTGAACCCCTTCGCATTATGTGAAATCATTATAATATCATTACTCATCTGGGCGGTATATCGTGGATACTCTGTGTGATGGCTGTTTTACGAGTTGGGATCCTTTCTCCTATTGTCTCCTTCGCCGACCAGTCTCCCACGTTTCTCTCTCCAGGATCAAAGGATTTGTATCTGGGATTGAAAGCAGAGGGGGGCTGACACAGAAGGGGGGTGGGGAGGGGAACACATAGACAAACAATAAAAAAAAAACAGATATCAGAACATTGGTCACTTGACTTTGGTACCAGTACCGCTGTCCAGTGATCCTTGCCCCTGGGTAATCGGCGGGGGAGTTTTTCCGCACTCCCTCTTGGCATCCTTCTCCCTCCCATGCCGCCCAACCCTCCCAAGGGACTTTGTTGGTACCCACTAACCTAATCCAGGCTAGTCCCGACTTGGAGCACATGTGGAGATCAGGGCAGGTCCATACTCCACCGCCCCTCTCCGTCTATCTAACATTAGCCATGAATAAACGAATAACTTCAACTTTAACTATGACTTTAACCCCGAGCTGCACCCCGCCCCCGGACTCTTGCGCTGCCCTCTGCCTGTTCCTCCCCTCTCCTCCTTAGATCTGTGGGAACCTCTTGCCACCGCTCAGCTAACTCAGCTTCCACTGGCTCGGCCCTCTCCTTCTTCCGTGCCTTCCTAAGCAAGCGTGCGCTGCGCCACAACCCACCATTGGTATTCTGCTTGTTTACAGACGGCTTTCTTTAACTCCCTACTTTTCCCTACCTACCCCCCTCTTCTCTTTTTCCTTATTCGGTACCCTGTCTACCTCTACTTTCCGCCACTAAAGGGCTCATCCTCCTATCTCACCTCTTCACCTCGTTCCTTTCTTTAACTACTGCGTCCTTCCACTTGCCTAATCCCCATACATTCTCACATACCCTTCTTATCTTCACATGCTTCACCATCCTGACTACTTCCTCTTCTTCTCCTTCTCCTCCCTCTCTGTATACTCTGCCTCCAACTTTTCTTTTCCCGTGCACTCACTTCTCCCATCCTTTCCTATCACTTATAATCACGTCCCCCTACCATCTCAGTACTTCTACCTACTCTTACACCTCTCTTTTGACTTCCACTAGCTACCCGCTAACCTATCTACTCTTCGTCTGATTACTCCTGCCCCACTTACTCCCCTTGCTAACTAACTATGAGGGCCAGCGCTTCCTTCCATGGTTTGTTGCTTTCCCCTCCGCTGTCCAACTGCCGCTGTGCCTGCCTTGCTCTTAGTTCACTTAGCTATGATCGGGCCGCCTCTCCGTGTCTGCGCTTTTGCTCCGACCCACTGCCTCTGCTGTGTGCTGCCAGTCTCCATTTCTATTCGGCCGTCGCTGCAGGAACCGCGTCGACGTCCGGCCGCCGTGTCCCTGGTCCTTCCTCTCTATTCTGCCCCCCCAAGATGGCCGCCTTTGGGAACGCCCCTTCCGGTGACGTCCTTCCTTTTCCGCCATTTTGGATTAGGCGGTCCCTCGAGGAAGACGCATCCGAAGCCGCTCCTCCTGCCTGAGCTGTTCCCGCTTGGTGAGATCTTCCCGCCATCCCCTCTTCCGCGTCCTGCGTTCCAAGCTGGGAGGCCCTCCATCGCTACCCCGGCCGCCATGACTGGACCACGAGGTGAGCGGGAATTCTTAATGTTTTATATTTCCCCCTCCTTAGGCTCGTTGCAGTGTTGGTTATTGCAGGTGACTGTCCTCTATAGGTCTTAGGGCATGGGGAGCACTGGCATATATAGTTCATCGGTGTATTCGCCGGGACTGATGCAGCTTCAGAACAAGAACAACAAGAAACTTTGGAAACTTTGCAACTTGGGGGTTTTTATTTAATAGTGTCGATGAGTAGTCCCCACCTCAGGCGCTCCCTCCTCTACCATGTTTCACGCTGGTCCATTTGCCTGAGCTTCAGGCTCCTCAGTTGTAGTGCTGGGAGCTGCCCCTAGCCCAAGCTTCTGGAGGAATTTGTTCCCTTCCTCTGGAGCTTTCAGGTGTATAGGACGGCCATTTCTGATCACCACGAGGCCGAAGGGGAACGTCCACCTGTAACGGACCTCTTTCTCCCTTAGTACCCTTGTGATAGACCACAGGTCCCTCCGTCGGGCCAGCGTGGTGGGTGACAGATCCTGATACACTGCGATCTTGGCTCCTCCAAACTCCATGAAGGGAGTATTTCTTAATTTTTGCAGGATCTCTTCCCGTATACGGTAATGATGCAAATGCACTATAACGTCTCTGGGGAGCTCATTGGGCTGGGGCCTAGAGCGCAGTGCCCGGGGACACCGGTCCATCAAGAGCTTGTCCTTTGGGGATTCTGGGCAGATATGCTCCATCCAACGCCCCACAAACTCCTCACAATCCACTATATTTTCAGGGATCCCGCGAAGGCGCACATTGTTGCAGCAATCTCTGTTTTCGGTGTCTTCTTGCCGGTCACGCAGTTCATTGATCTGGGTCTGTAGATCTGCCGTTGTTTTATTGCCTTTTTGGATCGCTTTGGTGTTTGTATCGACCCTCACCTCCAGTTCATGCGTCCGGGTCCCCAAGCCCCCCAACTCTTTGGCCAAGGCTCGTATCTCCACTTGCAGAACATCTTTTAAGTCCTGGTAGAGCCGCTCAATATCGCATCGTCTGACCGGCAGAAGCCCCTGGTCACCCGGGTTACCTTCCCCCTCCGATTCGGAGCCTGTTCTAGATGCGGGGGCCATTGCTGAGGCCGCCCTGCGGGATCGAACCTGGACAAAATACTCCGGCAAGCCCCTCTTTCCAGGGGTTTTCGTCAACTTCTTCGACATCCTAGGGTTAATGTGCAGCGTTTGCGATATTTTCTGGCTGATTTGGTTCAGTTATTCGTTTTGTGTGCTTATTTATGTTGGAGAGGGGCACAGAGCTACAGGATTATGCATCCATGCTCTCCAACCTCGCACATGCGCTCGTACACTCATGTTTTTATTACCTGCTGCTTTAAAATGTTTTCTTTCTTTATCGTACTGGGATAGTATGAAGTTTTTCTTTTCAATACCATAAAAGCTTGTTAAATATAATGAAAGTGTATTTTATTATTTCTAACTGTTGGTGCAGGGCGTGTGAGAGGAGACACATTGATTGATATCTCCATGGGCCCAACAGTTTACCATCTTTTCTCAGCCTGTGATATCTTCAAGGAGATTATTGTTTACTACTGTGAAGCGCTATGTACATTAATGCCGCTATATAAATAATAAAAGACATACAATACAATACAATACAATTATTGTGATAGAATTTACTGAGCCCAATATCCAGGAATTGAAAAAATGGCTTAAAAAGGATCCAGGAGCTTCTGATTGGTCACATGCAGCAAAGGCTCTTTGTGAACTAGAAGGCAACAGGTAATATCTTTCCAAGTACATTATTACAAGACAAATAACACCTGTATATGCCAGTGATATTCGCTCCCCATCTTCTCAACTTGGCAACATTTCTAAGATGTGCTTTGCATATAAGCTCCTTTCTCCTGGTCATTCCCCATTAACATAACTTAGATTCATTACCTTATAGGGTCCCCTTACATTATACACTCTTTAGGTAGAGATTATTCTCCCCCAATGTTTATAGTTTCTACCTAGTGCTTTTATTTTTGTATTGTATTATAATTATGTATAGTCCAGTGTCTGTATACTCACTATGTTAAAGCACTGAGCAAAGAACCAGTTCTATTCAGCAGTTAGACTTATACATATGTGTGACGGTCGGGGTAGCTGGCATCATACAATAAATGTAAAAGCCCAGCTGGTTACCCCTACAACCATGCAACCTGGCTGCCCCAGTAATATTTATTACCCACTCACAGCACACTGCACCCACTCACAACACACTGCGCACACAAACAACACACTGCGCACACTCATAGCACACTGCGCACACTCATAGTACACTGCGCCCAGTCACAGCACACTGCACAAACTCACATCACACAGCACACACTCACAGCAAACACTCACAGCACACACTGCACTCACTCAGAGCACACATAGCACACTCACACCACACACACACCACACTCACAAAGCCCCCCCACCCCCTACCTCCGGTGTCAGCTGCTGGGGCATCATGGGGCTGCCCGCAGGAATCGGTGCTGGGCTGGCAGGGGGATTGGTGCTGGACTCGGGAGATCAGTGCTGGGGTGCGGGGATCGGTAATGGACTGGGGGGACAGGGGGGGTCAGTGAGGCTGCTGGGGTGCGGGGCTGCTGATGGGGATCAGTGGCAGGCTGGGGGCAGTAACAGCACACTGCGCACACTCACAGCACACTGCAAACACTCACACCACACTGCACACACTCACAGCACAGACAAGGAAGCTTACCGGAGCAATTTGAGAAAATGTGCATCACTACTGAATATATTGAATATTCTCTTTGGGGTTAAATATGACATACTATATGCTTGGTGAGCACAAGTTCTTTATCCTGTCATATGATAAGAATTTTTTAAGAGAGGCTCTCAGGGATGCAGGGTACGTCATTGAGAATATGGATGTGCTACCCAGCAGAAAGGGCTGTGATTTGGTAGATTATGAACACCTTGCGCAAGGAGAGGGAGGTTTAATGATCTAATTCTGACTGAAGTAGAGTGATTCTGGTAGCACTATTTAAGATAAATTGTAGGGGAGACAGGTGAGAGGCGGGAAGGCCAGACTGCAGGAGGTTATAGTAGTCAAGATGGAAGAGAATGAAGGTCTGTGTCAGTTTTTGCAGTCAGTCGAGCAACAGAAGAAAGAGTGTATCTTTGTAATATTGCAGAGGAAAAACATCAGATTTTAGCTACCTTTTGAAAGTGAGAGGAGAATGAAAGAGGAGTTGAGTGTGACCCCTATGCAGTGTGCTTGGGCTACTTGGTGAATGATAGTGCTTCCAACAGTAATGTGAAAGGAGGTAGTAGGGCCAGGTTTGGGAAGAAGTATGAGGATCTCTGTTTTTGCCATGTTAAGTTTAAGTCGGCGGAGGGCTATCCAGTATGATATCGCAGAGAGTCATTCAGAATCTTTAGTCTGTACTGCAGGATTAAAGTCAGGGGTCGTAAAGTAAATTTGTGTATCGTCGGCATAGAGGTGATATCTGAACCCAAGAGATATTATTAGGTCACCTAGAGAGAGTGTGTAAAGAGAAAAGAGAAGATGTCCCAAGACAGAGCCCTGGGGTCCCCCCATATTTATTTTATTTTTATTTATAAAATATTTTACCAGGAAGTAATACATTGAGAGTTACCTCTCGTTTTCAAGTATGTCCTGGGCACAGAGTAAAACAAATAATACATGGTTACAAATACAGTTACATAAATGAACAAGGTATACATAGAGAGACTGATGGAGGAGGAGGAGGAGGTATTAGCAAAATAGACACTGAAAGTACGATGGGAGAAGAAAGAGGAGATCCAGGATAGAGCTTTGTTACGAATGCCAAGAGTGTATACAGCGGTGTATTTTGTTTTTATTTTTTATTTATGGCTATGAATATATTAGGTTTTAGTATTGTTTACATAGTATGTCTACCATTTGCAGTACATGCCATACAGTAGCTATAATGCTTCGTGAGATTGTTTCTATTAGGCTATATAGGGAACCCTGATTAGGGAATCCATGCAGCTAATGCTTTGTTCCTTGAGGTTGACATACTATTGACAGTTTCAGCTCTTAGAGCTCCTTTACTTATCTACAGTAGTTGATATCCTTCAAATGTCCACTAGAGTGCGCCAATGTGACATTTCAGGCTTAGACATATGCAGCCATGAGCATTATGTTGCTTGCAATGTTTTGCCAACAATGTTTAACCCTTTGCGGTCCAATTCATTTTCACTAAGGGCGCCAGCAGGTCTAATTTAATTTAAAAAAAAAAAAACACATACAGCTCAACCCCGTTATAGCGCGATCCGCTTATAACGTGGTTTGAACGTTATTATTATAATATTATAATATTTACCAAACATGAAAACACACTGCACACACACACTGCGCACACACTCTGCGCACACACACTGCGCACACACATAACACACTGCACACAGTCACAGCACACTGTGCACACTAGCAGCACACTGCGCCCACTCACAGCACACTGCATCCACTCACAGCACACTGCACGCAATCAAAGCACACTGCACACACTCACAACACACACTGCACACAAACACTGCACACACACACATACACACAGCACACACAGCACACTGCGCCACTCACAGCACACTGTGCCCACTCACTGTACACACTCACAGCACACACTCATAACACACTGCGCCTACTCCCAGCACACTGCACCCACTCACAGCACATTGCGCCCACTCACAGCACACTGCGCCCACGCACAGCACACTGCACACACTTTTTATGACCGAATATGAAAACACATTGCGCACACACACTGCGCACACACTCTGCGCACACACACTGCGCACACACACAGCACACTGCACACACTCATAGCACATTGTACCCACTTACTACACACTGCACACACTGCACACACTCAGAGCACACTGCGCCCACTCACAGAACACTGCGCACACTCACAACACACTACATCCACTCACAGCACACTGCACATACTCACAGCACACTGCAAACACTGCACACACTCAGAGCACACTGTGCCCACTCATAACACACTGTGCCCACTCACAGCACACTGCACACACTCACAGCACACTGCGCCCACTCACATCACACTGCACCCACTCACAGCACACTGTGCCCGCTCACAGCACACTGCACACACTAATAGCACACTGCACACACTCACAGCACACTGCGCACACTCACAGCACACTGCAAACACTCAGCACACTGCACACACTGTGCCCACTCACAGCACACTGCACCCACTCACAGCACACTGCACCCACTTACTGCACACTGCACACATTGCACACACTCAGAGTACACTGTGACCACTCACAGCACACTGCACCCACTCATAGCACACTGCGCACACTCATAGCACACTGCGCCCAGTCACAGCACACTGCACAAACTCACATCACACTGCCACACTCACAGCAAACACTCACAGCACACACTGCAAACACTCACAGCACACATATCACACTCACACCACACAAACACCACACTCACAAAGCCCCCCCACCCCCTACCTCCGGTGTCAGCTGCTGGGGCATCATGGGGCTGCCCGCAGGAATCGGTGCTGGGCTGGTAGGGGGATTGGTGCTGGACTCGGGAGATCAGTGCTGGGGTGCGGGGATCGGTAATGGACTGAGGGGACAGGGGGGGTCAGTGAGGCTGCTGGGGTGCGGGGCTGCTGATGGGGATCAGTGGCAGGCTGGGGGCAGTAACAGCACACTGTGAACACTCACAGCACACTGCAAACACTCACAGCACACTGCACACTGCACACACTCACAGCACACTGCACACACTCACAGCACACTGCGCCCACTCACAGCACACTTCGCACACTCACAACACACTGCGCAAACAAACATCACACTGCGCACACTCATAGCACACTGCGCACACTCATAGCACACTGCGCCCAGTCACAGCACACTGCACAAACTCACATCACACTGCACACACTCACAGCAAACACTCACAGCACACACTGCACTCACTCAGAGCACACATAGCACACTCACACCACACACACACCACACTCACAAAGCCCCCCCACCCCCTACCTCCGGTGTCAGCTGCTGGGGCATCATGGGGCTGGCCGCAGGAATCGGTGCTGGGCTGGCAGGGGGATTGGTGCTGGACTCGGGAGATCAGTGCTGGGGTGCGGGGATCGGTAATGGAATGGGGGGACAGGGGGGGTCAGTGAGGCTGCTGGGGTGCGGGGCTGCTGATGGGGATCAGTGGCAGGCTGGGGGCAGTAACAGCACACTGCGCACACTCACAGCACACTGCAAACACTCACACCACACTGCACACACTCACAGCACACTGCACACACTCACAGCACACTGCGCACACTCACAGCACACTGCAAACACTCACAGCACACTGCACACACTACACCCACTCACAACACACTGTGCCCACTCACAGCACACTTCACCCACTCACAGCACACTGCACCCACTTACTGCACACTGCACACACTGCACACACTCAGAGTACACTGTGACCACTCACAGCACACTGCACCCACTCACAGCACACTTCACCCACTCACAGCACACTGCACCCTCTCACAGCACACTGCCAACACTGCACACACTCACAGCACATTACACCCACTCACAGCACACTGCGCCCACTCACAGCACACTGCACACACTCAGCACACACTGCACAAACAGTACACACTCACAGCACACACTGCACACACTGCACACACTCACAGCACACACTGCACACACTCAAAGCACACATTGCACACTCACTTATAAAACAGCCCTGGGAATATGATGGGTTACAATTTCTCAACTGGCAGAAAGACAATACATATTAGAAGTGTAAATATGTGAAAAAAGAATCCTTGTGTTCAAATAAAGTTCTGTATAATCCAGTTTTAATATCTGTTTTAATGACTTGTGTGATGGATTTAAAAGTAATTACAAGACTTGTCCAACATCACATCAGAGGCAGCAGAAAGATTGCACCAAAGATTTGCAATGGATTCCAGCCTTTACAAACATTATCATGATGAAGAATTTGACCCAAAAGGACTTGTAGAGATATACTTCTGTGATGAAAATTATCACTTGATAGAAGAACTCGTGGATTACCCTATGAAACAATTGCATGAAACGTTCTCTTCACGTTTGTATATTTATTGTTGACATAGAATGAATTTGTGGAGATAGACAGATATTTTTATATAGAGAAAATGAATACATATTTATTACACTAATATTAAAAATGTATTTACTAATCATTTTTTTATTAACTAATAATTAAATATCAAGCCAATGCACTCTATATATGTGATTTGCCTCCTGCCCCCATCTGCAGGTGAAATAATTAAATACCGAGTGGTTATTTCTAAAGACGTGTTTCCTAAATACAAAGTAAAAGTGCATTGTGTCGAAAAGGTGGTTTCTTAACTGAAATAAAAAGCAACTTATTTTGCTTCCAGTGAGACCAAATGTAACACAGATAATGTCTCATTTAGATATACACTCATGTTCTTATTACCTGCTGCTTTAAAATGTATTCTTTGTTTACTGTATTGGGAAATAGGACGTTTTTCTTTTCAATACCAAAAAAGCTTGTTAAATATAATAAAAGTGTATTTTATTCTTTCTAACTGTTGGTGCAGGGCGTGTGAGAGGAGACATATTGATTGATATCTCCATGGGCCCAACAGTTTATCATCTCTTATCAGCCAGTGATATCTTCAAAGAGATTATTGTGATAGAATGTTCTGAGCCAAATATCGAGGAATTTGAGAAATGGCTTAAAAAGGATCCAGGAACTTCTGAGTGGTCATATGCAGCAAAGGCTCTTTGTGAACTAGAAGGCAACAGGTACAGTAACATATTTCCAAGTACGTTATTACAAGACAAATACTATATGTATGTGCCAGTGATATTCTCTCCCCATCTTCATGTTCCATCTTCTAAACATGTCAAAAGTTCTAAGATGTGCTTTGTATGTAAGCTCCTTTCTCCTATTCATTCCCCATTAACCTAACTTAGATTCATTACCTTATAGTGTCCCCATACATTGTACACTCTTTAGGTAGAGATTCTTCTCCCCCAATGTTTATTGTTTCTACCTAGTGCTTTTATCTTTGTATTGTATTATAATTATGTATAGTCCAGTGTCTGTATACTCACTACAGTATGTAAAAGCACTGAGCAAAGAACCAGTTCTATTCAGCAGTTAGACTTATACATATGTGTGACGGTCGGGGTAGCTGGCATCGCACAATAAATGTAAAAGCCCAGCTGGTTAAGCCTAGAACCGTACAACCTGGCTGCCCCAGTAATATTTAATACAGCCAAATGTATTTAATATTTGGGGAAGAAAAGGGGATGTGCAAATGTAACCCATGTCTGTAAGCCTGCATTCTTTATCCCCTTTTACAGTCCTTCCCCAAGTTTAGAAATCCAGCAGTGCTTCACTCGCCCTCATACCGCCAGTGGGAGGTCCCTGACCCAGGGAATAAATACACAGTGTGCATAGTCAAAGCGTAACAAATATTAATTAAAAAACATATTCACATCTAAATACAGCTCCGTTGTCACTGTGGAGAGAAAGGATGGGGTTTACCATACTGAGTTAAGTTACGCTTCATTGCATAGCCAGTTAACCAACCCCACACTGATGATACCCATTAAGGTCGAAACAGCTGTCTGTGGGTGGGTTTTCTGGCTATGCATCTTAGCCCTGGCTGTGCTCAAAGCTGTGACCATGCAGCAAGCTTAAGCCTATAGGGAACCATGTATAAAATGGTTTTTGAATATTTACATTTGCTATATGCTTTGCTGTGGAGGGTTTCTGTCACTTTTTTCCTCACCATAACTTAACTCAGACACACACACACACAGTGTTTGTGGTGATATGCTGTGTTTGATTTTCACCAAATGTGGCGCTGTGCATTATGGTCAAACATCTCCACTTTGGTTTCGTCTGTCCAAAGGACATTGTTCCAGAAGTCTTGTGGTTTGTTCAGACGCAACTTTGCAAACCTAAGCCCTGCTACCATGTTCTTTTTAGAGAGAAGAGGCTTTCTCCTGGCAACCCTTCCAAACAAACCATACTTGTTCAGTCTTTTTCTAATTGTACTGACATGAACTTTAACATTTAACATGCTAACTGTAGAGTCTGAGATGTAACACTTTGGTATTTTGCAATTTCTCTGAGCATTGCATGGTCTGACCTTGGAGTGAATTTGTTGGGATGTCTACTCCTGGGAAGATTGACAACTGTCTTGAATGTTTTCCACTTTTGAATAATCTTTCTCACTGTAGAATGATGGACTTTAAATGGTTTGGAAATGGCCTTATAACCCTTCCCAGATTGATGGGCAGCAACAATTGCTTCTCTAAGATCATTGCAGATGTCTTTCCTCCTTGGCATTGTGTAACCACACACCTGAATGCTCCAGACCAGCAAACTGCTAAAACTTCGGCTTTTATAGAGGTGGTCACACTTGCTGACGATCAATTAATCAAGGGCATTTGATTAGCAGCACCTGTCTGCTACTTAGCATCTTAATTCAAATATAAGCAATAGGGTGTACTTAGTTTTTCACACATGAATTCTCCATTTTGGCTTTATTTTTGTTAAATCAATGAAACGGTGAATTTTGTCATGTGCTGTTATTCATCTGAGGTTGTATTTACCTAATTTTTAGACCTGATAAGGAACAGATGATGGTTATTATGTCCTCATATGTAAAACCATGGAATTCAAAGAGGGTTTACTTTCTTTTTAATGACTATATAAATATATATATATGCTAACTCCATAGCATCTCCCACTCTCAGGGGTAGTTGCTTGCTTGCAGTATGATTGTGACAAATCTGATACAGAGTGCTTTTCCTGTTAATGTACAGGTTAATAAAGTCTTCAATCAGACTTAGAACTATCAACTAATTTTGACAGATTTATTATAAATCATTCTTCCTGGTAATGCACAGGTTATAAAGAATTTATATTAGTGTTAGGGACCCTTGAGATGTGGTTTGCCATGTAGTGGCGCAGGGGCTTACAACACTTTGGCCAAAATGTTAAAATAAAAGACCATTGTATTTAATAGATATCTATACATATATATTTAGGCACTGTACCGTGTATAAGTTTCACTGGATGTGCACTGAGCTCTGTCTGTGTTTCATGTTCTGTCTCTGGTTATAAATATATATTGCCATGTCAGTAGCACTCCTCTGTGACACTTATATGCTTATATATATGTTGTGGTTATTTCGGGGGTTCAATATGAGCTTGCAGGTGTCACACACACACACACACACACACACACACACACACACACACACACACACACACACACACACACACACACACACACACACACACACACACACACACACACACACACACACACACACTCATATTCAGGCACTAATAATAGTACTGTATTTTGTGTTTAATTTCAGAGAGGAATGGCAGGTAAAGGAAGACAAAGTAAGAAGAGCCGTCAAACAGGTTGTAAAATGGGATGTTTCTAAAGACAATCCTCTAGATCCTGTCATCTTGCCACAAGTGGACTGTGTTCTCAGCCTTTGGTGCCTAAACACTATTAGCAGAGATAAGGATGCTTACCGGAGCAATCTGAGAAAATGTGCGTCACTACTGAATATTGGGGGTCACCTGTTACTCTTTGTGGGATTAAACATGACATATTATAAGCTTGGTGAGCACAAGTTCTTTATCCTGCCATATGATAAGAAGTTTTTAAGAGAGGCTCTCAGGGATGCCGGGTACGTCATTGAGAATATGAATTTGCTACCCAGCAAAAAGGGCTGTGATATGTTAGATTATGAACACCTTGCATATGTTATAGCGCGCAAGGAGAGGGAGGTTTAATAATCTAATTCTGACTAATTAATATTTACTTAGGAGAGTAAAATAGGAATATGTATTTATTACAGGATTCCTCCATTTACAATGTTCAACAGGACCTTTTAAAAAACTGTATAATCAATAAAAGTCTCTTTATTTTCTTCTGTCCATGCACAATATCTATTGAATGACAATCATTAGCAATAAGTGAGGACACTTATGTGTTTGCTTATAACAAACAAAATTGTTTTCTGTTAAAAATATACATTTTTATTGCTAAAAGCTTATTATAAAAATAAATGATTTTCAAGTACAATATATAATGTCTTTGCCTTTTTCCCGTTCCCTAGGGTCCAAATAGCAGCATAATAGTTTTGTTTGGAAAGACATACATCGTCAGAGTTCAAACTCAACATTGTGTAAATTTAGGATGAGGTCCGCAGTAAATACTAAGCCCATACTGTATGTAGGAAGAATATACATGAAATGTCCCTTCTAGGAACAAGTGTTTATTCTAAACATATAGTACATGGACTACACAGACCTCCGGCAACTGCTTAAACCACATAGTTACCATACTACTGTCAGTATCCACATGCATCCTTTAGTAAAGACTATACAGATGGCCTGTGAGTGAATGTTATGATCCTCAGAGATACAGCATGTAATCCATTCTCTGCCAGGTATGTTTGTACTGTAATGTACATACAGTAGCGTACATATACATGTAATGTACATACAGTAGCGCTTCATAGCAGTAATACACGTGACAATCATAAATAACAAATAATATAAATAATACAAAGTGGAGAAGTGATTCAGACATACAACTAACATTTAGGAAAAGGACTCCCTGCTCCAAAGAGCTTACAATCTAATGGGATGGTAGGAAGAACATACAGAGACAGAAGGAGGGCATTCTGATAAGTTTGTCTGCAAAGGCCAAGGTGTATGTATGAGGTGTAAATTATCAGCCATGGAGCTACCCATATGTTTCCTTAAGCAGGTGTGTTTTGAGGTGGGTCTTACAGTTGGGAGGGTTTATAGCGAGAAATAAGGGCTGAGATGTAAGGAGGAGTAGAAGAGTATAAAGCTTTAAAAGTGAGGAGGAGAATTGAGTGTGTGATACGGGATTTGATAGGAAGCCTGGAGAGGGATTTCAGCGGGGGAGACGCCGAGATAGATTTTGGAAATAGTAGAGTGATTCTGGTAGCACCATTTAAGATAGATTGTAGGGGAGACAGGTGAGAGGCAGGAAGGCCAGACTGCAGGAGGTTATAGTAGTCAAGATGGAAGAGAATGAAGGTCTGTGTCCGGTTTTGCAGTCAGTCGAGCAACAGAAGAAAGAGTGTATCTTTGTAATTTTGCAGAGGAAAAACAACAGATTTTAGCTACCTTTTGAAATTGAGAGGAGAATGAGAGAGGAGTCGAGTGTGACCCCTATGCAGTGTGCTTGGGCTACTTGGTGAATGATAGTGCTTCCAACAGTAATGTGAAAGGAGGCGGTAGGGCCAGGTTTGGGAAGAAGTATGAGGAGCTCCGTTTTTGCCATGTTAAGTTTAAGTTGGCGGAGGGCTATCCAGGATGATATCGCAGAGAGTCATTCAAAATCTTTAGTCTGTACTGCAGGATTAAAGTCAGGGGTTGTAAAGTAAATGTGTGTGTCGTCAGCATAGAGGTGATATCTGAACCCAAGAGATGTTATTAGGTCACCTAGAGAGAGTGTGTAAAGAGAAAAGAGAAGAGGTCCCAAGACAAAGTCCTGGGGAAACCCCATAGAGAGACTGATGGAGGAGGAGGAGGTGTTAGCAAAGTAGACACTGAAAGAACGATGGGAGAAGAAAGAGGAGATCCAGGATAGAGCTTTGTTACGAATGCCAAGAGTATGGAGAATGTGAAGGACAAGTGCGTGGTCCACAGTATCTAGTACTGAATAGAGGCCGAGTAATATGAGCAGAGTGTAATGACCTCTGTCTTTGGCAGCATGGAGGTCATTAGTTACTGTATGTGCACACAAACTGATGCTTTGTAATCTACTATATATTTCTGAAAGCGTCGTATGTGGCTATGTCTGTATGTGTCTCCCTGTGTCCCTCCCTGTGTCCCTAGCGGCAATCTGATTGGAACTTGGGCCAGGCCAATGAGATTGCTCCCTTGGCCCGCCCCCGCAAACCTCTCATTGGCCTGAGGTGGAGTGACGGGCCAAAGAGGACACACACTCTCTCTCTCTCCCCCCCCATCCCCCCATCACGTGCGCCGCCCTGCACCTGCTCCCGGACGGAGGGGAAGCGCGGCCCTTCTGCCCCTGCCGCCAACTTCAGACTCCTCCCCCCTCGCTCTCAACCGGCTCCCGGAAAGACGGAGTGGAAGCGAGGCGCTACCTCACCACCGCACCCATACCTCTCCGCAACATCCCCACCACGTGCGCCGCCACCCTGCACTGGCTCCCGGACGGAGGGTAAGCGCGGCCCTCCTACCCCAGCCGCCAACGCTCCCTTACCCCCCCGCCGCTCCCTTACCCCCCCCCCCCCCGGCGCTCCCTTACCCCCCCGGCGCTAACTCCCCCGCCGCTAACTCCGCGGAGCTAACTCCACTTGGGGGCCAAGCAGCCTCCTCGGATCTGTGGCAATCCCACTCACAACCACCTCTCACTCCCGTCGTGTGTGTGTGTGTGTGTGTGTGTGTAGGGACATTTTACTCCTGCCAACAATTTGTGCCTCACTTTCACCCCTACCCCTGCCCTTCACCCCCCCTACCCCTGCCCTTCACCCCCCCCACGCCTGCCCTTTGACTGACGCACGCACACAAACCCTGACTGACGCACGCACACAAACCCTGACTGACGCACGCACACACCCTGACTGACGCACGCACACACCCTGACTGACGCACGCACACACCCTGAATGACGCACGCACACACCCTGAATGACGCACGCACACATCCTGACTGACGCACGCACACACCTTGACTGATGCACGCACACACCCTGACTGACGCACGCACACACCCTGACTGACGCACGCACACACCCTGACTGACGCACGCACACACCCTGATTGACGCACGCACACACACACACTGATTCACGCACACACACACACACACACTGACTGATGCACGCACACAACCCCTCACAGCCACATGCACACAACCTCTCACAGCTGCACACACACACACACACACTCACACTGACTGACGCACACACACACACACACACACACACACACACACACACACACACACACACACACACACACACATACACACACACACACACACTGAAGCACGCACACAACCCCTCACAGCCACATGCACACAACCTCTCACAGCTGCACCCACACACACACACACACACACACTGACTGACGCGCACACACACACACACACTGACTGACACACACACACTGAGTGACACACACACACACTGACGCGCACAAACACACACACACACAGACTGATGCGTACACACACACACACACACACAGACTGACGTGGGCACACACACAGACTGACGCGCGCCCACACACACAGACACACAGACTGACGCTCGCACACACACACACACACGCACACACACACACACACACACACACACACACACACACACACACACACACACAGACTGACGCGCACACACACACACAGACACACAGACACACAGACTGACGCGCACACACACACACACACAGACTGACACACACAGACTGACACACACACACACACACACACACACTGACTGACGCACACACACAAACACTGACTGACACACACACTGACTGACACACACGGACTGACGCGCGCGCGCACACACACCCCCACACCCACGCACACACACATACACACACAGTGACTGACTGACGCACGCACACACACTGACTGACTGCCACACGCACACACTGACTGATGCGCACGCACACACTGACTGACTGAGGCACACACACACGCACACAATGACTGTGTGTGTGTGTGTGCGTCAGTCAGTCAGTCTGTGTGTTTGTGTTTCTGCATCAGACTCACTGACGCGCGTGCACACACACACACAGTGACTGACTGACGCACACACAATGACTGACGCACACACACTGCATGAAGCTGTAAAGGGGGACAAACAGAGCTGTAAAGGAGGGGGGGGACTGGATTGATGTGAATGGGGGACAAACAGAGAGAGGGGGAAGGGGAGAGGACAGAGAGAGGAGCGGGAACATTACATCCCGGGCAACACCGGGTCTCTCAGCTAGTAGAAAATAAATCACAATTGTTTTTGAAGTTCACAAACTAGATTGGATTAAAAAAAATTGCATCATTCATCAACAGTATTGCAAAAAGTATAGAACCATCACTAGCACAACACGTTTAAAGGTAAATAAAGGTAATTTCCCAGAAAAATCTATAAGATATTGTTGACTGAAAACAAGGGCCATGTTTTCTAAGCAGCGTTCTGCCATAAGACGTCTTCTGGCGCTGAAGACACCTAATGGTTAATTTACTTGATTGGACTGTAAGGTGTCTTCCACTGCAGGAAGATGTCTAATAGCATGTTGCAGGGATAATGCAACCACATATGGGTTTATGAATTGGCTTGTTTATTTAGCCTCCAAAAAATGGGGCATACAAAAAAAGACAGCTTTTCTTCAGCAAACAAACAAAATAGAATGATAAATCCTGAGCAGGGCTTTGCCCTTTTTCCAACATGGGCTGTTCAAAGTCAGCGTAGTAAATAAGGAAATACATGTCATACGAAAAGACAGCCCTTTCATCGCGTACTTTTTCCTCCAGCATACGTGTTCAAAACAGACACAGGCATGTGTGGGTCAGCTTGGGCTTTTAAAACCACTTAACGAGGCAACTGGGACCTGACCAAATAACCAAATCTTTCCCAGCTGAAATTAACCTGGTCACTGCGTTACTGAAAACCTACACATATGTTTGTCAGGCATACGACTGGTGTTTTCAGTTCACCCCGTCACATAGCAGAACACTGCATAGTAAATAAGGCCCAATATGTATTGCATTTCCCCATTAAAATTTACATAAACTCAGATTGCTGCATTTTTGCTTTTTAGTAAAATTTTAATAAAAAAAAAATACAGAGTTGCATTTAAACACCTTCAGTGAGGGAAATTATACCTAAATTGGTAAATATGAACTGATTTATGAATAATTTAAATAGCTATGTTTAATTATTAATAATTTACTAATATTGGTGAGTTTTGTGTTTCTAATGCAGGGTTAATAGATTTGAGGGATATGATGCAGCAGTTTTATAATCAGGTCTTTAGATTGTACATGATCACGACCTGATCAAAATCTAAATCTTATTCTATGTAACAAAGAGACACCACAGACACATTCTGTTATTTATTAAAGAATGTGACACAATATTTCAGTAACACAATATTTCATTTAGATAATATTACACTATATATTTCTCTTTTTAGCCCGTAAACATTGCATACTGGATTGGAACTATTCTTAGCATAAGGCCTTATTCTCAATTCCAGTTCTGGTTGCACCCGCATTGACAAGAATCTTTATTCTCAAAGAAAAAAAAAGATTATTTTTTATAAGTGTTTGCACCCCGAATATTATTGGAACATTAGATTGTACTCATGTGGCACAAACACCACTACCAGGCAAAGAGTATTATACAGAAACCAAAAACAATATCACTCTCTCAGTGTTCAAGTAATCCATGAAGCCAGCATGATTATAATAGATGTAGTGGCCAAATATCCTTTATAATGTCATGATTCATTCATTTTCCTCTAATCATGAACTTATGTGAGGAGTTATCTGAGATGGCTGGCATTTGGGTGAATGAAAGATGAATGTAGTCTAATAAATCTAATAAAAGGAACAAATATGAGTATATCAATATATTTATATAACTGTTTTATCTCAAAATGTTAACAGATTAAAAAAATATATACTATATATATACAGTATATAGTTTAAAATATTATCTGAGCTGTGAAAGTTGTGAATAAAAAACACAAGTCTGAGGATATATTTTGCAGAATGACAAATAAGTTTATTGCATTGTACGGTGCACACGCAGAGGAGAGTTTAAAAATTAAACTCGCCCAACGACATAGAAAAAGCATTGAGGTGTGCTGCTACCCCAATTAACCAATGCTGCAGAGTTAATTTCCACTTGTTTAATAAGCATGTGTTGCTATATCCGGAAGAACAATTATATACAGGAGCATATAAGCAAATGAACCTCTAGTTGGAGCGTGGTTCTGGCGTTGCTGTGGAGGGTTGTCTGTGAGAGGTTATGAAATCCACCCAGACCCCATAACAGCTTCGCAACTATATGACCCACGGACCTGGGGATGCTCCAAGAATAATAAAATGAATGAATAAACTCACTTTGTCTTCTTTTTTCATCCATCTTGTGGTCCTTGCGTGCACCAAGACTGAGAGGAAATGCAGATAGAAAGACCTCACCGGGGAGGAGATAACAGCGGGCACGGCCGTGCAACAGATCACAGAGGCTGGGCTGCGCAAAAAAAAATTATTCTGTCATGGAGGTTTAAAAAGAGAGAGAGGGGAAAAAAAAACCCCTCACCCCTAACGCGTTTCAGCCGCCAAGGGCCTTTGTCAAAGAGTGAGAAATACTTGCTACCATGGATCCCTAAATAGTGAATACACCCGGAAGTGACATCCCTCTCCTGGTTCCTGCTAACCACCCATGATGTGTAAGGGGTTAAGCACACCAGATTTGAGAAGATGCACCCGTGGTGATTCACTACTGGGAGCAGGGTACTAATAAGACATGTGAGACAAACATAGACAACTATCAATTACCTAACAAATTAACACATTAGACTATAATCGCATTAGACTTAGAGGGAGGTGAGCAGACAATATACTGTACTAAGACAACATAACTAACCTCTACCTACTAAGACCACGAAAAATACAAAAAAGAAATTTATAAAATTCTTGCAATGAAAGAGCAAGAATTGGTTAAAATCAAGTACTAGCAGGGGGATAATGGAATGTACAGAACACTTAAGGTATCAAATCTCATACATATACTATCAAATAATTAAATGTAATTAAAGTTTTAATTATAAAGTTCTATACTAACCATATAGTTAAACACAAGTGTAACTTGACCATTTAAACAATTTAAACAACATATATGTGTATCTATAGCTCAATTGTCAAATATTTATCAATTCTAAGCAATATTAGAGCTATTGGTTGTTCAATTTTCTATGTTGTTTTTTTTGTTTTTATGTTTTTTATATCATTCTTACAGGTTGTTCTAAAGGAAGCAATATAAAGAAAAAGCAAAAGAAAAAGGAATAGGGGAAGAACAAAGAAAACAAAAGAAATATATATATTGACAAAAATGAATCAAGAGCATAATAATCAATAAAGTAATAAATGACAATAAAGGTTTCCTTCTCTCTTCTCTCAATAACCATAAAAAGAAAGATCACATGAAAATGGGTACATAGTCAATTTGTGTCCAAACATGTATCTTAACCAATGTTTTGGTAATTAATGTTACTAAGATAGGACCACTTGCAGAATGTAGCTGGCAGATATTTAAACTGCAACATGTTCATATTAGTTACAAAAAACCTTCTGTTAGTTAATTGGTAGATCGCTCATGATTGATTTATACTTCATTTCACATAGAGTAAAAGTTACATTCTTTTACAGAAGGGACCCATGTGTACAATGGAGATCTTGAGTCCACATATATCATAATGGAATCCAAATATCATGACAAATAACAATGGTAATGTACAGACATAGCAGAGATGGCAAAAACATTCGGAAAAAAGACATTAGGAAAAGAAGTAGCAAAGTAGAGACAGAGATCGCCTGAAGGGGGACACCATAGGGAAATGTTAGAAGATATTTAAAGGAAATGCTTTATCTCCCAGTCTATATTAATTCCCTTTGGTGACATGGTGTCCATCGTAAATATCCAGAACATCTCCCTTTGATTAAGGATGTTCTGTCTCTTTCCTCTTCGGATTGAGAGTGGTATGTGATCTATTCCACTGAACGTGAACGAATCTAAATTGCCCAATGGGCATTCTATGAAATGTCTGGCTACAGGCAATCTCTGATCTCTATTTTTTATGCTTCTAATATGCTCCATTATACGATTTTTTAATGGGCGTATTGTTCTTCCCATGTAGCTCTTACCGCAGCCACATGTTAAGATGTAGATTACAAAGTTAGTATTGCATGTAATGAAGCTCTTAATCTTTATTTTATCTCTATTGACCTTAGATTGTATTGCTTTAATGGGTTTTGCAAAGGTACATACCTTGCAAAAACCACATTTAAAAAAGCCTGCAGGAGAGATAAAACCTCTAGTTGTTTTTAAGGGGTTAATATACATGCTCGGAGATACATAGCCTGACAAGGTCTTTGCTTTTTTGAACACAAATTTGGGCTAATTTTCAATATATGGTTTTAACTTATTATCCAAACTCAAGACATCCCAATGTCTAGCCACAATGGTACGAATTGAGTTTGCTTGTCTGCTGTGCTGAGTGATAAAATATAGAGGGCTAGTGGTATTACCTTTCCTTGGTTTTTTACATTTCTTTAACAATTGTGTGCGATTAGTGTGATAGGCATGTTCAAAAGCCTTCTGAAGATCATACTCGTTGTACCCCCTAAGTTGAAATCTAGAGGCCAATTTCTTAGATTGTTCTATAAAATGATCTTCTTCTGAACATATACGTCTTAGTCTTAAAAATTGTGCTTTTGGGATGCCTCTAATTAAAGGTCTTGGATGACCACTATTTGCTTTTAAGAATGTGTTTCTTGAGTTGGTTTTCCTAAATATATCTGATTGTATACACTGATTGGAATCAATATATAATAACAAGTCCAGATATTCAATTTTGTGTTCATCATAAGAAAATGTGAAATGTAAATTGTAATTGCTGTTATTTACATGGTCCACAAACTCCGTCAGTGACCTTACATCACCTTCCCAAATCATAAACAGGTCGTCTATAAATCTACGATAAAAAATAATACTATTGCGAAAAGGATTAACAGAGCTAAAAATGTGAGTGAGTTCCCAATATCCCATAAATAAATTTGCATATGATGGTGCGAATGATGTGCCCATTGCTGTGCCTCATGTCTGTAAGTAAACAGTGTATCAAAGAGAAAATAATTGTGTGTTAATAAAAATAAAATGGATTCAATAATAAAAGTGGATTGTGCAAGTGACAAATTTGAGTGATTTAGGAAGTGTTGGACTGATGTGATACCAAATGTGTGGTCAATGATTGTGTAAAGGGAAGTGACATCTAAAGTGACCCATAAAAAATTAGAGGACCAAGTGAAACCTGAAAGTGAGTTAAGCAGATCAGTAGAATCCCGAAGGTATGACGGAAGTTTGTGGACCAGTGGTTGTAAAAAAATGTCAATATATCTAGATAATCCATCTCCCAAAGATCCAATACTCGATATTATTGGTCGACCAGGAGGGTCAACCAGAGATTTATGGATCTTTGGGAGATGGTGAAAGATGGGAATAACTGGATGGTCAACCAAAAGAAAGCTTTTTTCTTTCTCACTCAGTACCTGCAGAATTACTCCAAAGTCTAGAATATTTTTAATTTGTGATGAAAAAACATTTGTGGGATCAGATTTTAACACCATGTAGGAATCCTTGTCTTGCAATTGTCTAAGGGCTTCTGTTCTATACTTCACATGGTTCTGGATTACAATTGCACCCCCCTTGTCGGCATTTTTTATGATTAAGTTTTTGTTTTTCATTAAGCTTTTGATGCTGCCCTGTTCTTCCTTTGTCAAATTATAACCATGATTGGGGGTGAAGTTGTAACCCTTGGCCAACAATAAGAGATCCCTCTCTACCAGCTTTTCAAATGTTGCTATATGAGGACCCTTTATGAATGAAGGATAAAAATTTGATCTACTCTTTAATCCTGAGTCTCTAAATCCAACCAAAAATGAAGAAATGGAATCAGCCCCCTCATCTGCGATTTGTTCGTCCAATAGACTATTCATGTCATTTAATATTCATAATTCACGAAATGAAGTTAGGTCATCCACCCTGGGATGTGATTCCAGGGTGGGCTGATCCAAGTTCTGGAAAGCCTCAGAAAAAGTATGTGATGAGTTGGCTAAATCTGGATCCCCAACTTGTACATCTTTGGGAAATAATTTTTTTAATACCAACTTTCTAACAAAACACTGCAGGTCTATAATTGTATTAAACAGTTTAAAATTTTCAAAGGGAGCAAAATGTAATCCTTTATTTAATAATGACATCTCATTCCCTGAAAGAGGAACCCCAGAGATATTAATCACATTATTTGGTGACTCTCAGTATATTTCTTTCTTTTTGAGACTACGCCCTCGTCTCTTTGAGCGCCTTGTCCTTGGTCGTTTTTTGACCAAATAATGATGGTGTATATCTTTGTTCCCCTGGTATGCCATGTCCATATTCCGATTCATGGTCACTGGAATTATCATACAAAGTGGAAGCTTTGTTCGTGGAAAAAGACACTCCATGAGAAAGATAATCGCTATCAGAAGCGTCTGAAAACCTGGACTGTTCTCCCGGTCTCTTCTTCAATATTGATGGGCGAGAAGTAGATTTGTCTTTGGACACCTGTGGGTTATGTTGTTGGTTCTTTTGTTTAGGTCTTTTGTGAGGTGTACTCATATTTCTAGGGGGTCTCTGTGGTTTCTGCCATACATAAACCTGGCCCCGCTCATAGTCCAGGCGGTGCCGGTCAAATTTTATTTGTTTCTTTTCCATGATTTCATTGTCAAGTTTGCTTATGTTTTGATATAAAAGTTTGTCATTGCTGACAAAGTTAGGCATATGTTCAAACTTGTCAAGTTGATCCTGGAGTTTTTTGATGTTTTCTACTAGCATATTTTTCTCACTAATCTTTGTTTGAATAATTAATTCCATCAATTTCATTGAACAAGAGTCCAGTATCTTAGTCCAATTGTTTTCAAATTCTCTACTTGTGAAACCAAAGGATGGTGTTTTTTTAATTCTTAGCCCCCTTGGAATCCTTTTGTTACATACATAACTCTCTAGGGATGTAATTTCCCACCACAATTTTATTTTTTGACTAAGGAGTTTCTCAAGTGTAACAAAATATAGAGAAAGATTCATCTTATCATTGACAAAACTTCCCTTGAATCCTTAAAAATATATGCTGCTTGTTTAGAGCGTCCTGTATTGTCTGAACAACTTGCTACATAAGCTGTAGATCTTGGAACCATTTCACAAGTCTCTTCACAGTCAGATGAAGCCATTGTATCCATTATATAACAAACTGATCAATCAAAGGATATTAGACACTTGTGGAAAAATGTATATGAATATATATGTATTCAAATGAATAAAAAAAAAAAATAATAATAAAGAAATGTCCATAATTTATCAAATGATCAAAAATAGAATTGATCCCCTTCAATCAATGAAAAAATCCATGACATATATACAAAAAAATATATATACAGCAGCGGCAGCTTTTATTCGAAGTAATCACTGGCATGTACCTGGCATGTTCCTGGAATGCCACGCTGCTCACCCGGAGCATGCCGCGCTCCCAGCCAGGGTCATGCCCGGCTGACGCGCGGTTGATGTGTTAATTGATAATGGTTCAGGATTTACTAGGCTGCAATGCTTCGCGTGTCCGCCAGATGGCATAAATTCATGAATTGTAATGCAGTATATATATATATATATATACAGTATATATATATATATATATATATATACTGTATAACAACAACCCTTATAACCCCTAACATACACATACACTACTGTATATGCACATCAATGATACTATAGGCCGGCGGGGGCGAGATGTGTTTGTAGCAGAGAGAGATCCGCTGCTCTCTCTGCGCAAACATCGGCACATTAAAAATTATTTAAAATACATTTTTATTCATAGTGTAGATGTGCAGGGGGTCTCCGGAGCTGAACCGCGTTGGTTTCAGGTCCGGGGACCCCCTGCTCCCCGAGATACAGCCCCCTTTATGAGGTGCCGGTATCCCTCTGCATTTAAAGGTCCCGATCACGTGACCGCGGCCTGTAAACCAAGCAGAGGGATACCGGCACCCCCTATAGGGGCCTGTATCTCGGGGAGCAAGGGGTCCCCAGACCTAAAACCAAAGCGGTTCATCTCCGGAGAACCCCTGCACATCTACAGTATGAATAAAACACATATATAAATAAACACTCGTTCCTTACCTTTACGGCTATTTGCTATGGTAACGAAGCAGCATGACTGTATTTTTAATAATATTGTACAGTGAGCAGGGGGTTCCCTGAGCCAGAAATCAAAACTCAGGGGACCCCCTGCTCCTGCACAATATTATTAAAAATACAGAAATGCTGCTTCATTATATATATGTATATACATATACATATATATATGTATAGGGATTGTTATATATATATATATATATATATATATATATATATATATATATATATATATCAACAATCCCTATACACACACACACACACATATATATATATATATATATATATATATATATATATATATATATATATATATATATATATACTGTATAACAACAACCCTTATAACCCCTAACATACACATACAGTACTGTATATGCACATCAATGATACTATAGGCCGGCGGGGGCGAGATGTGTTTACAGCAGAGAGAGATCCGCTGCTCTCTCTGCGCCAACATCGGCACATTAAAAATTATTTAAAATACATTTTTATTCATAGTGTAGATGTGCAGGGGGTCTCCGGAGCTGAACCGCGTTGGTTTCAGGTCCGGGGACCCCCTGCTCCCCGAGATACAGCCCCCTTTATGAGGTGTCGGTATCCCTCTGCATTTAAAGGTCCCGATCACGTGACCGCGGCCTGTAAACCAAGCAGAGGGATACCGGCACCCCCTATAGGGGCCTGTATCTCGGGGAGCAAGGGGTCCCCAGACCTAAAACCAAAGCGGTTCATCTCCGGAGAACCCCTGCACATCTACAGTATGAATTAAACACATATATAAATAAACACTCGTTCCTTACCTTTACGGCTATGTGCTATGGTAACGAAGCAGCATGACTGTATTTTTAATAATATTGTACAGTGAGCAGGGGGTTCCCTGAGCCAGAAATCAAAACTCAGGGGACCCCCTGCTCCTGCACAATATTATTAAAAATACAGAAATGCTGCTTCATTATATATATGTATATACATATACATATATATATGTATAGGGATTGTTATATATATATATATATATATATATATATATATATATATATATCAACAATCCCTATACACACACACACACACATATATATATATATATATATATATATATATATATATATATATATATATATATATATATATATATATATATATATATATATATACAGTATATGCACACACATGATGAACCAATATACAAATAAATGTAGAAGGGTTATCAAACCATACTGTCCTACAAATAACACTTCTCCATACAGTCAACAGTCAACTATTTTAAGCAATCAAGTAAACAAAAATCAATATATACTGTAAGTACCAACCAGTCAGGCCTGAGAACTCCTCCTTGAGCTCTGTGACGGCTGTCTTGAGATCATGTTGCAGTGAGGAATGGAGTTTGTTGTGGAGGCATGTCATGAAATCCTCAAGGTATGCTTTTGTTATTACCTCTCCACGGTCGTGGCGGTCGCTTGCAGAGGTGGGGGAGCCGCGTGCGTCAGCGCCATCTTGGCTTTCAGGCGTCGCGCCTGGGTTTCTCTGTGCCGGCGGAAAGTATTTAGTTACCTCCGGAGTTGTGGCTCTTTTCTGCCGCGACTGCATTGCCGCGGTATGCCCCCTTCCCGGTATGTTTGCCTGGGGCCGTAAGCGTTAGGGGAAAGGTGGTGATCCAAGGGGGGGGGGCAGACGTAAGGACGCTATGGAGGAATGAAGCAAAGTTATTTATTTGTTTATTTATTAATTCTGTAGTGTCTGGGCAGCTGCAGTGATGTGGTACTCAGTGCTTCTGACAGTATTAGGGATACTCTGCTGTCAGCACTCCTTGTGTGATGCTGGTGACTCCGTGGGGGGTCCCCTCAAGATGGCCGCTGCTCCCTCTCTGCCACACCACCAGGGCTTACCCCCTCCCGGCACTCTGTCTCTCCCCCAGCTCCGATCCGTTATTTATTTATTTACGGCTACCTTTGTTGCCGGGGACCCGCAGCACAGACGCACCGCTCACGTCTCTCCTCGCGGCCGCTGGAGGTTGCAGCGGGTGTTCCTTCAGTGCAGAAGGCAGGGGGAGCTCCGTCTCTGTCCTCCGCTGACTCTCCGGCTCCAGGCCCCACGTGACAGACGGCTCCTCGCCGCTCCTTTGCTCCACTGGGCCCGCGTCTCGCAGGAGGGTCTCACACCACTGATCGTCGGATCGCCATGATCAGTCTCTCCAGGGCTCTAAGGTGTACCAGGGCTGGGGCCATGAAAGGTAGGGAAAAGGTGCTTGTTTGCTAGATTATGCATAGGGGTCCACAGAGCTTTCCTAGGATGCAGCCATGTCTGGTGACGTCACCGGAAGCCCCCCAATAGCTATGTTTAATTATTAATAATTTACTAATATTGGTGAGTTTTGTGTTTCTAATGCAGGGTTAATTTGAGGGATATGATGCAGCAGTTTTATAATCAGGTCTTTAGATTGTACATGATCATGACCTGACCAAAATCGAAATCTTATTCTATGTAACAAAGAGACCCCACAGACACATTCTGTTATTTATTAAAGAATGTGACACAATATTTCAGTAACACAATATTTCATTTAGACAATATTACACGATATATTTCTCTTTATATCCCGGGAAACATTGCAAACTAGATTGGAACTATCCTTAGAATAAGGCCTTTTCTCATTTCCAGTTCTGGTTGCACCCACATTGACAAGAATCTTTATTCTCAAAGAAAAAAAAAAGATAATTTATATAAGTGTGTCACGGTAGCTTATGACAAGATATAATGAACACCAAATATCTGGGTTGAACTGAACGAGGCTTAGATATAATAAAATATAATTTATTCCTTAAAAAAGGTGAACACAGCAATATAGTACAATTAACAGGCAAGAAGATAACACTTACTTAGGGTTGGGGGATGGAGAAGAATCCACTAGCAATTCTCCAGCAGTCCATTGACATTCAAGATGGAATCAGAAGCACAACTCCAGCAATCCAGTGACATTCAAGATGGTATCAGAAGCACAATTAAAAACTGTAGGGGTGACACAGTTTATATACCTGTGCAACCCTATTCTTAACATTGAATGCAGCCTATTGGGGAACATCTATCTGTATCCACTCTCTAATGTGGAGACTAACAGACTAACAGAGTAACCCATGCCCTCAGGTAACAATTAGACTGGCAGAGTTTGTTGATTGACTAATACTTAAACCCTAGACATTGGGTAACAATCAAGGCAGTTACTTTTTGATCACCGTGCTTAGGCTACTCAGCTGTCTGCCCTTCATGACTTATTAGCCTAGCAAATGGCGTCTGCATTTTCAGAACAGATCCAAAATAAAATACATATACACTTTAATATCTACACATATTAATAAGTTCCATTCTGGTGGGCTCAGTGGGTCGACCTTTGGCAGTTTTTAATGCATACAGTGCCTACTACTCCACATATTGGCCAAATATGAACTCTCTGCGACCTCCAGAACTCGAGATACAGAAATGCACTTTAAAACATTAAAATACATGCTTATAATGAAAACATGGGAACAGGGGAACATACATTTTCAAGGAATAACAAGGTGCAAACCTCATCCCTGGACCGCAGTCCAGTTAACCCCTTGTCTCTCTGGTGAGGTTAGGGGATGGCCATATGGGGTGCAATCCCTTTAATACCGGGCCACCCCCTTTCTCCCTCTACAAAGTGTTTGCACCCCGAATTTTATTGGAGCATTAGATTGTACTCATGTCGCACAAACACAACCACCAGACAAAGAGTATTATACAGAAACAAAAAACAATATCACTCTCTCAGTGTTCAAGTAATCCATGAAGCCAACATGATTATAATAGATGTAGTGGCCAAATATCCTTTATAATGTCATGATTCATTCATTTTCCTCTAATCATGAACTTATGTGTGGAGTTATCTGAGATGGCTGGCATTTGGGTGAATGAAAGACGAATGTACTGAAGTTTAATAAATATATTAAAAGGAACAAATATGAGTATATCAATACATTTATATAACTATTTTTTCCTCAAAATGTTAACAGATTAAAAAAATATATACCATATATATACAGTATATAGTTTAAAATATTAACTGAGCATGATTAAACATTTCATGTGCATACATATGTGAACTAAACAGCACTGCGATTCTCATGTCTGTTGAATGATCATTATGCTGACATTAGAAATATCTAATTATTTAGTACACACAGATAAACATAAAAATTAATTGGTAATATTTGCCAAATTTCTTTACACACAATCTTATTTCACAAAAATGTGTGTTTCGTATTTTGAATAATGAATTAAGTGGAATATGGACTGTAAAAATATGCAATACACTGACCACCTGTATGTGGGAGAAGATTACATGGACACTTCTTCCTTTGTCTAATGACCTTGAACCGGGCTGAACAAATTTCTAAAAATTGGATACCTTTGTACACATGGTGATTTTCAAGGAAGACTTAAAATTATTTTCCTCCATTCTATGAGAACACATGCCGTTAGAAATGTTTTCAAACAATAAACCTCTACTGTGTTACTCATATCTAATATATAGCGCTATTCAATACCGAAAAGAGAAAGAAACAACTGTATCAGAGATATATGAATATATCACTGACAAATACCCATTTTAAACCAATCATCCAAAGCCTCATGTATTGTGAAATTCGATCAAACAGTCATTATCAAGCAATGTTTGTTATATTCGGAAGACACCGTCTTCCGGAAAGAGGGATGGCAGTTGGTCACTGTATGAATGCATATGTTTGCTAATGGAAATTTAAGAAGAGAGAGAAGTAGCGGACCAAACAACAATGATATAGGTGCCTGGAGCGGTGCCTTAAATGTTCCGCAAAATTGTTATTCTTTTCAACCGGAGGTGAACAACCAATATCAGAAACATGACGGCGCTAGGTATGAGGCTAACATGCATACTAATGACCTTGCTCAAGCAGATGAAATGCCACAAAGTAACTATCTGTATCCGACTCGGTACACATGAACCAATATTCAAACTTTTACAGAGCAAGCTACAACCCGATCGAGATGAACACAAGGAACAACCAATTAATTGACTACAGCAGCTACCTCCAAAACACCCCTTGCATGCCTGCACTGAATATGAATGCAATATAATGCAGGTAACTTTAACAAATGTACTTTATACAATTTGTGAATCGCTTCTTTCCAAATGACACACATATGTGTTCCATTTATTACGCACGCACATACACTGGCGACACACTTTATTGCAGTGTGGCCAGTACCGCAAGCCGGGAGATTTCCCGGCTTGCAAGTGGCAGCCCCTCGGCGTGCCGCGCGTCTCCGATGCGCGGTCACGCGTCATCGGGTGCCTGCGCCCCCTGCACGCACGTCCAGGGCTCCCCGAGGGAGCCCTGGTGTCCCGCGATGTGGGGGACGGCGGCAGGGGGTTCCGGGGGACCCGGCGGACCCAGAGAGGAGAGGGGGAAGCCGCGATCGGCGGGCCTCTCCTCCGCTGCTTCGGCGCACGCCCGGCACCCTCCGGCGCGCGCCAGGTAACTGCTGCGGCCGAGAACGGGCAAATGCTCAAATAAACTCGGCCGTAGCAGTACCATTGGGAATAGTTATTTAAGATTTTCTATATTTTGTGCCCATTTGACATCTTCTCTGTCATCTGTTAATATTACAGAGATCGTGGCGTGAAGCGCAACAGATGCCGGAATAGACTTCTGAAAGAAGGTAATATCCAGTTAAGAGATCCGTGGCAAGTTATTTAAATGTCCTGGGCAATGCCGCTGGAAATCAGAGCTCTTACTGCTCATCCCATTAATGTCATTCCACAATGTATACGCCCCTCGGTTTGAAAAAAATGAAAAACATTTTTTCATGAGTTTCACAAATGTCATATGTGCATAAATACAGTAGCTATATTCTTAAATATTGTAGTACTTTGTCTATGAATACATTAGGATGTGTTTGATCCGCTCATTCTGTGTTAGTCACTTAGATAAATATGCAGAATTGCATATGATTTTAAGCTAATATGTAACATTACTACCGCTAATTAATGTAGTGTAGCTTTGTGCAGATAACATTGTTGCAGAAATAGTATGTGTGACACAATGCATTTCAGTCCAGGCAGTTTGTGCATTTTAACTTGTTTAAAATTCATCTTTTTATTAGATAACGTATACATGCGTAACAAAGCACACACAATTACAATATTAATTTTGAAGATGTGCCAAAATGAATAAATAATAAAAATGTCATGTGTAATACACAACTGTAACAATACAAAACATGTACTGTATGTGTGTTTATATGCCAATTAATTTTTTTTAAATGTGTACATTTATAATTAACATTACATATCTCCTTCTTTCACAGATGTTGACATCTCCATTCTATAGACAGAAGATCATGTGAATGGAAGTATCCAAACATAGATACACTTACAACTTTTACATCCTGCACATACTGTATGATGAAAACATGAATTTGACCGTTTTATACTTAACGTTGTCACTCATGCTATGAGACAAAGCAAACTGTCCATGTTAACTTAGGTTTTTTTTTGGTAAGAAAATCATATATTCTCTAATGTGTATTTTATAAAATTTATATTCAAACTTTTAACGTAATTTCTAAATAATTAGAATAGATACTAGTTATATTTGGAACATGACAATAAACTTTTGAACTATAAACATTGTGTCTGTGTACCATTTTATGGATAGCTCATCTTCATTCCCCTTTACACAAGTCAAATCCTTTAAATAATGTTTTCCTACATTGTGTGAAAAACTACACAATGTGTTATCGTCTAAATATCATGTATTCATGAAACTTAAATAGGAGTAATTGTATGAAGCATTCACATGAAATGACCATAGCAGTGTGTCAAGTTGCCATCAAAGTACTCTCCTTATTGTTAGTGACACATACCAGTTACTGATACAAGATAACCCCATGTAAGCAGCTCAGACTCCTGCAGGCATATTAAAATAATGTATCTTGTAATTGTTCATTAATTATACACAATTATACACAATTATTCATTTAAGTAAGGAATGTGAACAATAACAATTAACTAAATATTTGCAATCACAAATCCTCAACCATAAAAAAAAACATTTCCATTAATAATTATTACATGAAAAGGTGATAAATATTACATATATTTAAATGTACAGTACTTGGTAAGTCTAAATATAATATTCTCTGCATATTCCTCAGTACAGCAATATCGCTTATCTTCTTGAACAACATTCTGCATTGTATGAAGCACTGATTGAAGGGGGGGGGGAAACATTATTTAGAGAAGGACAAATGTGTTAAACACTCACATACCGTTCTCACGTGAACTTGTGTTAATTCATTCGAATGGGCTTTCCAATTCAGAGAGCAGGATCCTGTGATCAGATACACAAAATAAAATGTGACACACATCACGAGATGTGTATAGATTATCTTAAATGTAAATGAAAATCTTACATGTGAAATAATTTTCGATTACAGTCCGGCGGGTCTCTTCCCCACTGGATGTATGCTCCCTAACCCCTGCAGGAGGCTCGGGAGGATTCTCCTCTAGGTCCTCCCGAATGTTGCCTTCAAGATTGTGACGTACTGTAGTGCAATGTTGTGCAGAATGCAACAAGAAATCACTATGTCAGCAACCTTATATGACGAATACTGTAGGTCACCACCAGATCTGTCAAGACATCTGAATCGACTTTTCAACAGTCCAAATGTCCTCTCAATCAATGAGAGTGTGGAGACGTGGGCCACATTATAACGTTCCTCTGCAGGGTTGAGTATTACCCAGTGGGCAAAATATACAGATTCCCAACAAGCTCTGAGAAACCCCAACCATTACCACATAATATACATATGCATATAAGTGTCAAAATGAGTGCTAGTGGGCGTGGCTAAATGTATACAACAAAAAAAAAAATGCCCAAAGCTACTTCCATTGTGACAAAAATACACAGTGCAATACCTATATATCTCTTGTAAAAAGGGTCATTTAGTTTAACCCTTTGGCCAAAGCATCTTAAGCCTGCTGCCACATACAAGGCATGACCGAAGCAGGTCCTAACACTCACCTGGGTTAAAATTCTTATTTAGCTGTACAATTACAGGAAGAATGATCACATTGGATCTGTCGTAACCTGGCAAAATGAAACTGACCTGCCAACTTGGAAAGTGGGGTGGGGCAATCTTAAACCTTGGGGGGGAGGGGCCACTGCCCTCCCATAAGCAACTGAGACAGCTGCAAACAATTAACAAAATACACAGATTCCCAACAAGCTCTGAGAAACCCCAACCATTACCACATAATATATATATATATATATATATATATATATGCATGTAAGTGTCAAAAGGAGTGCTAGTTGGCGTGGCTAAATGTATAAAAAAAAAAAAAAAAAAGCCCAAAGCTACTTCAATTGTGACAAAAATACACAGTGCAATACCTATATATCTCTTGTAAAAAGTGTAATTTAGTTATTACCCAGTGGGGTCAGAAGCCAGGCAAAGCCGTCTTCCATATCCCGAGTTGCCTATAAGACAGTTAAAACACAAATGTGGATATAATACGTAATAAATATTCCAAACATTGCCTATTGACAGTATCTGAAAGTGATTGAAGAATGTTCCACACATGATATTAAATACAATATTAATAATTTTTTAGTTTTGACATAGTGTCACGAGGACATCTTTTGAACATTCTAAACATGACACCTCTGATTGCTATAGTATGAATGCTGCAATATGTAAGCAATTACTGTCTTGGCCACTAATTCATTATTTTTGTGTGATTATATCTAAGGTATTTAAAAAAAAACATCAAAAATGATTCTTTGTTACATTATATATTATCAAAACAGAATGAAACATTAACCTGCACATGAACTTTAGATATAAGTGCAGTTTGTATTACATTGACTGACCCAATAGCCATCCGTCCTCGAATTCCCACGCTTCAAAGGCATAGAAGACTAAAGAGTTGTGCAGGATATGGGAATCATGGCAGGCACCTGGGAATAGGGCTACCACACTCAGAATTTTCATGTTTGCGTCACATACAACTTGCACATTCAGCGAGTGGTAATGTTTCCTGTTACGCAAACACCTCTCAATTGCACATAGCGGGGTAAACGCAACATGTGTGCAATCTATAGCACCCATCACATTGGGAAGCCCTGCTACATTATAAAATGCAGTCTTCAGTGCCTGCCACTCTGTCTGCTCACTAGGAAAATGTATATAATTCCTAGCACGTCTAGTCAGTGCACATAGAAACTGGCTAAGGACCCGCAAGAATGTGGTCTGTGAGACCCCGCCATCTATACCCACAGTTGTCTGAAAAGACACTGAAGCAAGAAAATGTAATGAGCTCAGCATTTTAACAAGGCCAGGCCCTGTATGACTCCTGTCTGTTGTTGGCTCTAAATCTTCTCTTAACTCTCCGCAGAGTTCCAAGATAGCAGCTGAGCTCAAGCGATAGCGGCTGATCACCTCAGCCTCACTTAATCCCTCTAGGGAGCATCTTGTTCTGAAGTTATGGGGGTTTTATTTATTTCAAAGTATTTCTTTTGGTGGGGGAACACCATTCATACCGCAGGCCCGCGGGGACCCCCGGACACTCATGGGGACCCCGTGGACATCACCCGGGGACCACCGCGGGGTCAGCCGGAACACACGCCGGCCCTTTGTATGGATGGTGTGCCTGCAAAAAGGTAAACATAGAGAAATTTTCTAAGTCCAGCTCCTTTTGTGCCTGTATTTAGCTGGAACTTTTATGTGCGCATTTTTAAAACACTATTGACTTGTGCTGTTTAGAGAATCCCGCGGACTGGCAGAAATCGTCGTGTTTGTCTTTTTTACCTGATTGTGCGGGTTTCGCGCAGGCCAAAACAAATGCCTTTTAAGGCTGATAAAGCGCTGCTATCACTGCTTAGTGAATCGCGCAGCAGCCTGTATCGGCCTTAAAAGGCACTTTGCGCTCTTAAAACGATTTATCGGAGCTTAGTGCATAGCCCCCATAGAGTCTCTCAGTTTGCCTCTAACAACATGGCTGCCACAGTACCTTGAAAAGGAAGGATCCTGTGCTCCACGGATTTGCAAAAGTATTAAATTTATTGCGCCATACACAACGACCGTTTCGACCTTAGTAGCTCTTTTTCAAGTGAAAAAAAAAGTGATGCCTAAGGTCGAAATGGTCGTTGTGTATGGCGCAATAAATGTAATACTTTTGCAAATCCGTGGATCGCTGGATCCTTCCTTTTCATACAGTAGTTCAAGCTTGGATATTTGTGACAGGTATCCCTTTGAACCAGCAGCACCGGTAATACTGTTTTGTTTATTTGACTAATGGTGTGCAGCATATCACGGTTCATTTGCCACAGTCCCTTCACAGGAGGGCCGAGGAGTTGCATCAACGCTCCCAGTGGCCAGGAGTTATACCCTGATACACGCTCCCCCTGGTAAAAAATCCTCGCTGTCCCCGCTCGAGGCAGCAATAAATAACATAACTTTTACTATATATTTTAAATAGCATTAAACACTTAACTCAATACAGATATGATTGATGCAAAAAGCTGCTTTGATGACTGCTGAGACTCGTAATGGGGCTGCCCTACCGAATCATAAGCAATCCTAATTGGCGGACGCCATATTATTTGGCCTCGCCGTATTTCTTTGACTAGACTATCCGTTGATTCAGAAATTTCTTCACATTCTTCTTTGTTTGGGAGGCTTCTAGGTGCTTTAGGCCCTGGCCTTTTCATAGAGCTACAGTAATGCCCATTGTTATTTTAACACAAACCAGTGGCAAGCGCCACATAGACCCAGATACATGCTGGATACATGCCTTAAACTTGCCTTAAACTAGACCCAGAATTTCTGCACTGATTAATTGTCCATCAGATTAACAGTGGGGTTCCCTGGCAGACCCATTCAAACTGAATGGGACTGCCAGGGACCCCTGCTGTGTTAATCCTGTGGGTCATTAGTCAATGCAGAAATGCCTTAAACTTGCCTTAAACTAGTCAGGTTACACCCAACACATACCCAGAATGTAGAAGAACAGAGTTCATCAATAGTGCTCTAAATGACTATGGATAATGAAAATAACAATGTCAATACAGATATTCTTGATAGAAGATGTCTTGATGCAGGCTATTAATATACAGGTGAGTATTGGGTATGTAGGTGAGCGCTGTGTAAAGGACATATATATTGAAGTCCTAGAGGTGTTGTGAATGAAGAGTATTAAGCTCCATCACATCACTCCTAATGAGGACAATGTCACACACGCTTGAACCACCCTAGTGTATACCTCCAAAATAGAATAAAGGATAAACTCACATGAAAAAAGCCTGGTTTCTTCTTGTTGGTGGCGTGCATCCGGAAAAGTGGTAGATAGGTGGGTATTCTGCTGGAGGCAGTGTGTCAGAGCACAGCCATAAATGATCAGGAAAGCAGCTTGTGGTTAAAAGATATTCTTTATTCGGACATCATGGTGCAGTCAGGAAAATGGAGGGAGCTCTTACGCGTTTCACGCCTCGTTGGCGCTTCGTCAGAGAGTGAAAAAGTAATGCTGGGACCCCCTTGATATAGTGCCTCTCATTGCGTTTCAAATTGCTCACAGCCGCGGCTCGATTGGCCGGAAGTGACGACACCGGAAGTCAGGAACCGGATGTGACGCGACGGGCTCCATGCATGGATGGTTTGTTTACAAGCTATGCTTGTAGTCATGGAGATCGCAGCGTCATCACTCCGTAGCAATGGGGAAATCTTAATTACAAACGGGACCCAGCATTATCACCCCACCATACAAAAAACATACATAATCAAAGGTGGTGGTTAAAAACAACATCTAAAGCATATAAACTATGCATAAACTGAAGGACTCTTTGTAAACAATTTGATATTATCCATAATGTATGGTTGCAATCATATTTGTAAACGTTTTTGAGTGTCTGGTGACATATGTAAATAGTTTATAATGATAAAATTGAAATCATTGATCCGGGTTGAATAGTCTATATTGCAATCATACATGATGGATTAATATATCAGTGAAAATCTATTGTGCCAATTCTTTGCATGAAAGTATACATTTGGAACAGTTGCACAGATTTACTCGAGGTGATTTATGAAAGACTGATGACTATATCTAAGCAATGGGTGAAGCATATGTTATACATCTCGTTATAATTACATTCTATTATTTTTAAGGAGATAAAGGCAATATGAGAAGAGCAATGTATATACATCATGATATTTTAAATAGTCTTGTGATGTGTTGTAAATATATACATTGTTTTTGATGTGCATAACATTAGGTACAACAGGTTAGTTCTTCTTTCAACATAGAATTATTGATGTATGGAGAAATAATGAACATACATTTCACAAGAAGTGCTTGAGTTCCCAATCTGTATTTATACCCCCGGGTGCCAAAGACCCGAGGGTATAAATCCAGAACATTTCTCTCTGGTTCAGTACATTCTCCCTATTACCTCCTCTTGTGTGTCTAGGAATGTGTTCTAATGCACTGAATGAGAAAGTTTCACTGGAGCCTTTTGGACAATATGAGAAATGTTTAGACACTGGTAGGTTAGGATCTTCCTTTTTTATTGATCTTAGGTGTTCTGAAATTCTCACTTTTAGAGGTCTGATCGTCCTCCCAATATAGGTCATACCACAGGCACAATTACTGTAAGTATGTATATAACATAATTGGTAGAACATGTCATAAATTGTTTTAGTTTGTATTTCTGACACGTATATTTATTAGTAACTGAACTTAGTGGTGTAGCATATCTACAGTATGTACATTTGCCACATTTGTGGAAGCCTTTTGGGAGTCTATCTCGGGATGTCTTGTGTCCTGCAGTGAATAAGCTAGGAGATAGATGATATCCTATGGTTTTTGCCTTTTTATATACAAATTTTGGTAGATTATTTGTGACCGATTTCAGCCCTCTATCTAGTTCTAATACCCTCCAGTGTTTTTCTATGATGCTTCTTATCTTGCTAGCCTGATTGCTATAGGTGGTGATAAAGAGCGGGGTTTCAGATTCAGGTTCTGTGATCTTTGTTTTTATTGTTTTTTTCCTCTGTTTTGTATTTTTCAACAATTCTGAACGATTTAATTGCAGTGCATGCATAAATGCAGACTGTATATCTGTTTCTTGATATCCTCTGTTCCTGAACCTCTCGTTCAGTATCTCCGACTGTTGTATGAAGGCTTCTTCAGTAGAACAAAGCCTTCTCAGTCGGAGATATTGACCTTTGGGTATGCCTCGTAATAGAGGTCTCGGATGGCTGCTGTTTGCCCTTAGCAGAGAGTTGCGGGCATTTGTTTTACGAAATAAATTCGTGTATGTATTGACATTGTTATTTTCATTATCCATAGTCATTTAGAGCACTATTGATGAACTCTGTTCTTCTACTGCTGTATACACAAACCTAATAGTAGCTCATGACTGGATGATCTTATCAATCATTGGAATAAGGATTTCAGCTTATCTTCTATCAAGAAATATATACATTTTTTACAATTGACACATGGTGACAGCAACTGATTATGGATGTTTTATCTGAGGACTCTGACAATAGCCAATCCAAGTCCATGTCGTATGCACACATTTGCACAGACAACTCTAGACGCAGTAAACAAACAGCACAGGTCTTTGAAGGACTGACATTACCAACTGATGATGATGATGACATTGACCTACCAATGTTCTTTAACAGATTCGAGAAAGCCCTATCAATAGACATACGACTATGGTGGGATATAACGACATTAGAGAATTATCGGTCAATGAATAGACTACCACGGGGATTACGTATTACCAAAACACCATCTTTTGGGTTCCCCACAAAAGAATTTGAGCTAAAATGGATTAAACTCCTAGATGAATGCTCATTCAAACTAATTGACCTGATAATAGAACACAAGGTAGAGGAGAAGAAATCCACATCAAAGACAGTCACAGACCTTCAAAAGAATTTGAATAATTTACAAAACTTTGAGGAATATAATACATGTGATGAGAAACTGAGTAAACATATCAAATCAATGGAACAGGACTTAATGACACAAAAACAAAAAAAGTATGAACGAGACAAAATGGACTATATACACAATCAAGTCTATATGTGGCAAAAGCCCAACCAATATAGAAATGCATATAAAAACAAAAATCAAAAAAGACACCCACAGAGAGATAGAGACAACTTTAACAAATCTACACCCAATAAGTCCATCCTGAAAAACAAAGCTGACAACTCCAGTATGTCTGATATTTCAGACAACGAAGGACATCCTTCATCTGTCTCCTTTTCTAATGACACAGACACAGAGAGGTACACACATGGGAATAGCGATCAGGACTCTAGACCATCTACCTCGTATACCAGGAGATATGAGTCCTCCACTTCATATCAATCGAAGGCTCCAAAAAACTGTTCAAGAGAACAAGGCGCTCGGCCAAAAGAAAAAAGTCAGAAAGAAAAGAAAAGAAAGATGGACATTTGAATCCAAATGAGAATAATGTTATAAACATCTCTGGGACAGTCCTTATTCCAGATGAGATTGATTTACTAAACAAAGGGTTAAATTTCGCGCCGAATGACAACTTTGACTTGTTTACCACTGTAATTGATGTTCAAAGATTTATTAGGAAATTATTATTAAAGAAATGGTTCAACCATAGATCAGAGACTGCATGCCCCTCGTCCCCGCCTCGGGTTCCCGAGGCCTCTCCTCGGGAGCCACGGGTGGGTGCGACGAGCATGCATTCTTTTGACTTCAATGAGCTCACTAGGGTTCAAGATCTTAACGATTTGCTAGCAGAACAAGAAGAAATAGAAATAGATGACTTTACTACATTCCTCACACATACAAAACATTCAGGGTTAAAAAATAGATCGACCTTTTGTCCAACATACAACAAGGGACCTTACTTAGAGACCTTTGAAAAATTAGTAGAGCGTGACCTGCAGACTTTAGCAAAGGGATACACTTTTTCCAACAAAAAACCTGACAATTTGACTATAGCAGAACGGAACACCCTTTTTCAGCTTAAACATAACAACACGTTAATTATAAAAAACGCTGATAAGGGTGGAGCCGTAGTAGTGATGTCCAAAGACAATTACTACAAAGAATCAATTAGACAACTAAGTGACAGTAACTCTTATTGTAAGTTGGACAAAGACCCCACATCATTATATCTTGGAGAGCTACAAACACTGATTGACCTTGGTAGGGAGTTGCGGGTATTGTCAATACAAGAATCTCAATATCTATTTAACCGATTTCCCACAGTACCTATTTTTCACCATCTCCCAAAGATCCACAAGTCCCTGGAGAATCCACCAGGCAGACCAATAATTTCTAGCATTGGATCTTTGGGAGATGGTGTATCTAGGTACGTGGACATTTATCTCCAACCCCTAGTAGTGGTTCTCCCGTCCTATATCAGAGATTCAACACATTTACTAAATTTGTTAGAAGAGATCACTTGGTGTCACAATTATACATGGGTCACACTAGATGTATCATCTCTATACACAATTATTAGTCACAATCTTGGCATCCTAGCTGTCACTCATTTCCTTAATTTATCAAATTTACACACTCCACAAATCACTTTTCTTTTGGATTGCATAATATTTTTATTACAGCACAATTACTTTCTTTTTGACCAGCACTTCTATCTTCAAAAACAGGGCACTGCCATGGGTACTTCCTTTGCACCTTCCTATGCAAACCTCTTTATGGGCTTCTGGGAAAATAAACACATTTTCGGTGACACCAATCCTTTTCGTAAGCACATTATCTTTTACCGTCGTTATATAGACGACCTTATCCTGATATGGGAGGGGGACCACGACATACTGGGAGCTTTCATCAACTATCTGAATGACAATACTTTTAATTTAAAATTCACATCATTAGTAAACATTAATCATATAGACTTTTTGGATATAAGATTATCCATAGATGTGAATTGTACAATTCAAACGAATTTATTTCGTAAAACAAATGCCCGCAACTCTCTGCTAAGGGCAAACAGCAGCCATCCGAGACCTCTATTACGAGGCATACCCAAAGGTCAATATCTCCGACTGAGAAGGCTTTGTTCTACTGAAGAAGCCTTCATACAACAGTCGGAGATACTGAACGAGAGGTTCAGGAACAGAGGATATCAAGAAACAGATATACAGTCTGCATTTATGCATGCACTGCAATTAAATCGTTCAGAATTGTTGAAAAATACAAAACAGAGGAAAAAAACAATAAAAACAAAGATCACAGAACCTGAATCTGAGACCCCGCTCTTTATCACCACCTATAGCAATCAGGCTAGCAAGATAAGAAGCATCATAGAAAACACTGGAGGGTATTAGAACTAGATAGAGGGCTGAAATCGGTCACAAATAATCTACCAAAATTTGTATATAAAAAGGCAAAAACCATAGGATATCATCTATCTCCTAGCTTATTCACTGCAGGACACAAGACATCCCGAGATAGACTCCCAAAAGGCTTCCACAAATGTGGCAAATGTACATACTGTAGATATGCTACACCACTAAGTTCAGTTACTAATAAATATACGTGTCAGAAATACAAACTAAAACAATTTATGACATGTTCTACCAATTATGTTATATACATACTTACAGTAATTGTGCCTGTGGTATGACCTATATTGGGAGGACGATCAGACCTCTAAAAGTGAGAATTTCAGAACACCTAAGATCAATAAAAAAGGAAGATCCTAACCTACCAGTGTCTAAACATTTCTCATATTGTCCAAAAGGCTCCAGTGAAACTTTCTCATTCAGTGCATTAGAACACATTCCTAGACACACAAGAGGAGGTAATAGGGAGAATGTACTGAACCAGAGAGAAATGTTCTGGATTTATACCCTCGGGTCTTTGGCACCCGGGGGTATAAATACAGATTGGGAACTCAAGCACTTCTTGTGAAATGTATGTTCATTATTTCTCCATACATCAATAATTCTATGTTGAAAGAAGAACTAACCTGTTGTACCTAATGTTATGCACATCAAAAACAATGTATATATTTACAACACATCACAAGACTATTTAAAATATCATGATGTATATACATTGCTCTTCTCATATTGCCTTTATCTCCTTAAAAATAATAGAATGTAATTATAACGAGATGTATAACATATGCTTCACCCATTGCTTAGATATAGTCATCAGTCTTTCATAAATCACCTCGAGTAAATCTGTGCAACTGTTCCAAATGTATACTTTCATGCAAAGAATTGGCACAATAGATTTTCACTGATATATTAATCCATCATGTATGATTGCAATATAGACTATTCAACCCGGATCAATGATTTCAATTTTATCATTATAAACTATTTACATATGTCACCAGACACTCAAAAACGTTTACAAATATGATTGCAACCATACATTATGGATAATATCAAATTGTTTACAAAGAGTCCTTCAGTTTATGCATAGTTTATATGCTTTAGATGTTGTTTTTAACCACCACCTTTGATTATGTATGTTTTTTGTATGGTGGGGTGATAATGCTGGGTCCCGTTTGTAATTAAGATTTCCCCATTGCTACGGAGTGATGACGCTGCGATCTCCATGACTACAAGCATAGCTTGTAAACAAACCATCCATGCATGGAGCCCGTCGCGTCACATCCGGTTCCTGACTTCCGGTGTCGTCACTTCCGGCCAATCGAGCCGCGGCTGTGAGCAATTTGAAACGCAATGAGAGGCACTATATCAAGGGGGTCCCAGCATTACTTTTTCACTCTCTGACGAAGCGCCAACGAGGCGTGAAACGCGTAAGAGCTCCCTCCATTTTCCTGACTGCACCATGATGTCCGAATAAAGAATATCTTTTAACCACAAGCTGCTTTCCTGATCATTTATGGCTGTGCTCTGACACACTGCCTCCAGCAGAATACCCACCCATACCCAGAATGTAACCGGGCTAGTTTAAGGCCAGCTTTAAAATACTCGTGGTCTTGCCTGTATGCTCAGCATCACAACAGTCTCTTTTTGGAGTTTATATGAGACTTACAGGATTTAGGGGCATGTTTATTGAACCAGATGTTGAAGGAGTAGGATTGTTAGAAAGAGGTCTAGACTCCTCCTCAGGTGATAACCACATTCCTCTTTTTCAAATGGCTGAGTCCTTTCTTCATTGGAAACTTGACTTTTATCTGACGAGCTGGTCTAATCCTGTTTGGGGTTTTCCATCACCACTGTTGGCATTTTTTTAAGAGGGTCATTCCCATCATTCTCCAGAATAATATATTTTGCACAAGTAAAAAATCCTTTTGGACCCCCCTAAGGTGGCTAATAATTTAAAATCTAAATTAGCCCAAAGTTGTCCAGTTAAGCAACATAAACAGAAACAGATAGGGGGTCCAAAAGGATTTTTCACTTGTGCAAAATGTGTGGCTTGCTCCTACAGTATGAATGCGAAACATTTTACATCTAACGTAACCTCTGGAAGACATTTATTAATTGCCATTCCACCTTTGTAATATACTTATATACTTTGTAATATACTTGCTTCAATGCCCTTGGCTTGCAGTATATTGGCAGAACTGGGAGAACCTTCCAGAGACGCATCTATGAGCATGTTTATAACATCAAGAAAGGATTGGTCACACATAGTATCTCCCATCATTTTCTTTTGTGCCATAATAAAAATCCTAAAGGTTTGCGCTGCCAGGCCATTGAAGTGGTTCAGCCCAGTCTAAGAGGTGGGAGTAGATTAAAACAGGCCAGTATGCGTGAAGCATACTGGATTTACGAACTAAAAACACTATCCCCTAGAATGCTGAACATAGACTTTGAATTAAAAGCCTTTTTATAATATGATATATTATTCATTTTCTGTCAGCCCCATTATTTATTATTTTAAGATCAATTTTAAATGTTTTAATGTTTTTATGTTTCTATGTGCTGTTTAATTTTGTGTAATGTATGTTTAGCAAGCTTTGTTGTTGTCTAGCTCTGACCATGGCAATTGATGGGTTAACACCGTGTCATCTAATTAGTCAATTAGAACCACCCATGCAGTGTATATAAACTGCTGGTTGTCAGGGCAAGTCACCTTCCCTGAAGAAGTGCACGTATGTGCATGAAACGTCGTTGGGAGATTATTCTGTTTTTAGAGCTGTCTGTTTGGTTGTGGAGGATATTGGCAGCAGTTGTGTAGGCTGTGGGGGGAAATGAGAGGAAGAAGAGCAGCGATTTCAGTAACACCGCAGCGTGTGACGTCACATCCACCAGGAAGTTCCGGTTTTCGTGCGACTCAACATCCATCCCCCACACGAGGCAATCCCTAAAGGAGCTCCAGTTATCAGAGAGGAGCACCTGAGCGATCTTCAGCTTTACTGCTTTTACCATCCACTGTCCTGTAAGTAGGGTTTCAATTTTACCCCTCTGGACTTCAGTTCTGTATCCTCCGGAACCCAGTATTTCAATTGTTAATAAATAGCTTTTTGTTAGGATTATAGTCTTGCTAGTGTCTGTCTGTCATTGTGTGTTATGTTTGTCATGTGTGAGTTTTTAATGTTTTAATGTCAACTTTTTTTGGCGTACTGCACCATTATCTGTTTGTTTTCTTCTCTTTTTTACATATTGCACTATCATTTGGTGTGAGCCGTTCGTTGACCCCTTCACTGCCTGTTTGCTCAAGGACACTTTTGGGACTTTGCAAGAGACGGTTTGGTCTTTATTCGGATTTATTATTAATTAAAGGACTGATTTGGCACCAGCAATTCTTTCTTTTCTCTGTGGTTCATTTTATGACTGTACAGTCAGTATTTGCCAGGCTGCCTGCAATATTTATTTCAAGTATTGTCATTATTTATATTTTTTTAGCTCTGTTTTGCACCGTCTTTTTTCGTTAAGTATGTGCTTTCCTGGTACTCCCAGATTCCTCAAAAGGACCTTTTCTCCTGGACGAAGCTCTCTATAGCGTACCTTGCACACTTATCATCTCCTATTATTTTTATTCAGTTTGGCGGTGGTTTCTTCAGCCAACTGATAAGCTCTATGGAGATTGTCTTTCAGTCTCTTAATGTACTGGTAGTGTGCAACATTGGGCACTCTATTGGTAGATATTCCAGACGAATATGAACAGGCAATCTACTGTAGCTTCTCTACCGAAATTATGAAATAGGGGAAGAAGCCAGTGGACTCATCTGGTGCATTTGTAGAAATGTACCAGATGTTCTACAAGTTTGCTCCAACTTGTCTTTTTGGAATCCTGTAACTTACCTAGCATATCAAGCAGAGTCCTATTGAACTGTTCAGGTAAGGCATCTCCTTCAGGATGATAAGGTGTCGTATGAGATTTCTCAATCTTGTGGAACTTCAACAGCTCTTTTAAGAATCTGCTCTCAATATCGTGACCCTGGTCAGAATGCATTCTGTTAGGCAATCCGTAATGAACAAAGTATCTCTCCCACAATACTTTAGCCACATTTATAGCCATTTGATCTTTGGTGGGGAAAGATTGTGCATATCTGGTATTATGATCTGTTATTACTAGAACATTTCCAATGCCCCTAGAATCTGGCTCTATACACAGAAAGTCCATACACACTAAGTCCATGGGACCAGAACATTTCAGATGACCCTTTGGTACTGCTTGTGTAGGCAATGTTTTCCTCTGAATGCACCTCAGAGAACCGGTCTCATAGGAGTCCAAATGTCTTGTCCACTCCCATGGTCGTCATGTAAAGACCTCGGAACTATATATTGCAGTTTTCTTGGAAGAACAAGCTGTCTCCTATCAGAATGGTTATGGTAAGGAACAACTCGATAGAGTAGGCCATTGTCTATTTGAAACGTATCCAATTCTCTCATAAGAATGGCTAACGTATCCGTGGGAGCACTCTTCACTAAGGTGGGATTCTTCCTTTCTATGGCCAAAGGTAGAGGTCCAGCCACAGGTTCTAGTATCTGGGTGAAAATTAGATCTTTCCACCTCATTATAGATCCTTTAGTTATTGTCATTGATTCAGGATGATAGTATGCAGCTGGAAGTGCATTAAATTGACATCCCAGAGGATCCACCACTCGGGGTTCAGAGATGGCTACTTTACCTTCCAGTATGGCAGCCATGGAACACAGGGCATGAATCCCTGTTCCAGGGATTTCTTCCCATTCTCCATCTTCGGGAGCTGGGTTCAACTCAGGCCTTCGGGACAGAGCATCAGCCCCAATGATCTTGGCACCAGGCTTGTATTTTAAGGTGAAACTGTAGTTGGACAGAGCGGCCAACCACCTGTGACCAGTGGCAGCCAATTTGGCAGATGTCAGGATGTATGTAAGAGGAGTTTTGTCTTACTTCAAGGCCACACCATGCAGCTTATCAACAATGGCCCACTTCAGCACCAGAAACTCTAATTTATGGACAGGGTAATTTTTCACCCTTATGGTTAAACTGTGACACACATAGGCAATGGGACGAAGTCCAGTGGGATATTTCTGCTGAAGTATCGCTTTCAGACCATCAAAACTTGCTTGTAAGAACCTACCCTACAGTAGTGAGCAGTTCCCAACTGCAGGGCAAAGAAGTGACCTGGGTGGGACTGCTGGTGATTCCTGGATGTTAGGATCTAGGTCTGTACCAGACAGGGCTAGAGGTTCTATAGGAGTGAGGAGCCACTACCAATCTCATAGTGTGAGGAACTAAAAGTATCAGTCTCAAGATACTAAAACAAGGATGGGGGGAGGGGAAGGGAGGGGGGAGTGGATAGGAGTGGCGGAAATGGTGGGGGGATGTAATACACCCCACACTAGAGGAACCAATATGCTGTGACAGCAGTGGGAATGACAAAAAAGCTAAGATCTAAACTCACACGGCCGTGTGTGAGTCTGTTCCTACAGATGGTATCTTGAGCTCTGGATGTCCCGATCTCGTCACTCTGAGAGGAGAGGGGGGTGGGGGGGCTTGTGGTATACCAAGTCACAGTATAGATTAAAGATATCCAGATAATTGGATTAAAACAGAGTAATTTATTAAGATAAAATGAGTGCTACAAGGAACTCACATAGAAGAATGTGGCAGTGCTCCTACCTGCTCCGGGCTGCGTCACACTGAAAGCTCCTCTGTCTACCACGTCTGGTATGCAGAGCCGGAGAATGTTGGTGACGAAGCACTATGGAACTCGACAGGAGCCCAAAGAGTGAACGTTGCCTGAACAACACATTTCGTATGTCGCAATACTTCGGCAGGTTCAGCAATGTTCACTCATGTCGGTGGGTCCTTAAATTTCCCACCAATTGTTTAAAATAGTGGAAACACCTGAACAACCTGTAATAGGAGCCCTATACTTAAAGCGGGACATACACAGCAGCTGCATGTCCCACAAAGGGTAAAATGCATACATTTATATAATGTAAAAACATCCAATATAATTGTTAAAAACATGAAATACAGTAGACATAAAGTTACATTAAACATTGTTGGCAAAACATTGCAAGCAACATAATGCTCATGGCTGCATATGTCTAAGCCTGAAATGTCACATTGGTGCACTCTAGTGAACAGTTGAAGGATATCAACTAGATAAGTAAAGGAGCTCTAAGAGCTGAAACTGTCATTAGTATGTCAGCCTCAAGGTACAAAGCATTAGCTGCATGGATTCCCTAATCAGGGTTCCCTATATAGCCTAATAGAAACAATCTCACGCAGCACTATACTTTAGCTATGGCATGTATTGCAAATGGAAGACATACTATGGAGTGCAGGGCTTCTGATGGGGATTGGTGCAGGGCTGATTGGGATTGGTGCTGGGCTGGGGGGGATGCGGGGTCAGTGAAGCGGCAGGGGTGCGGGGCTCCTGATGGGGATCAGTGCCGGGCTGGGGGGATCAGTGCTGGGCTGGGGGGGAGGAGGGGAGGGTCAGTGAAGCTGCTGGGGTGCGGGGCTGCTGATGGGGATCGGTGCTCGGCTGGGGGCAGGGGGGTTCAGTGCGGCTGCTGGGAGAAGTGCAAGGGGAATTTGTGTAATTGTGTTTAGTTAGTCCTAGCAGAAGCTGTTGCTTTAAACTGTATTTGATTGAGGCTGAAGTTTGATCCAATCAGTGCCGTCAGAGGTGTATATTAAGTAGCTCCACCTCTACCTTTTCAAACCCCTGAGGAAGGGACGTTATCACGAAACGCGTAGGGTCAGAGGTCACGGCGCCTTGCGGAAGTCGGAATTGCATTACGTATTGAATTCACCTCACAGCACACGTGGACTGGGCAGGAGCGGTCTCCATTTACTACGGTGCCATTGCTGAGGTCTACAGACAGCAAAGGAACTGCGTCACATTCTCTTGCTGGTTTGGGCATTCGCAAGTGACTTGCCCCATCCCGAATATTTGCCACTGTTTTCCACTGTTTGCCACTGTTTTGTGTTCAACGCGCTTATGTTCCGGTCCTGTTGTAAGTAGGATTTTGGGTTTTAATCCCTGATGATCCGCTATAACAGGCTTCTTTGTTTTAATAAATTAGTATTATGTTATCAGCTTCTGTGTTTCATGTTTCATGTTGTTGTTGTTAGTCAGTATTGTTTTATGTAATTTGTGTTTGCAATACGCACTATGATTTTGTTTCTTGTATTATTCCACATGTCACAGATCTACTGAGTGGAGCTCCATCGTATATCACATCTGATTGGACTTTTTATCTTGGACTCAGTGGACATTGTACTATCACTGTGGACGCCGGCCTGTATCTGTTTTTCTGTTTTACCTTTGGTACTGGTTCTACCAGTTTTTTTCCAGGCTGCCCTGCTATTTTATTGCATATATTGTGTGACAGAAACCAGGGGATGGTAATAAATTCCATATAAAGGGCTCCCAGGATACTGAACAGCTTCTATCCTGTTTACGCTGGAAAGTGCCGCCTTAGAATGCATGCACTCCATCCCACAGTTTGGCAAGTGCTGGAACTGAGGGGTGAGGGATCCAGACCAGAGTTTGTCTGCTGCTTGATTTCTGTCACCTGTCCTGCTAGGTGGAAATCAGGTATGTAAGGCTGATTTCCTGGTTCCTCTCCCCTCTCCCCAAGAGCCTGGAGGCAGAAAGGCTGCTTGAAGCAGAGAGGGGAAAAGCCTCTCCCCAAACAGGTTAAATCATTCTGTTCCTTTTTGTTCTAAAACTGCAAAGTTGCTTATTTTGTTGTTGGAAGTGGATACGCCTCTCCAATCCCAGTCAGGGAAAATCTTATTAAGTTATTGCTCAGGGGAGCAGGGTTTTGTTTGCTTATGTATTATTTTGTATTCCTTGTGGCAGTCTCAGTGCCTGGGACTGAATAAACCAGGCAGTAGCCTGTTTAAAGGAACAGCACATTACGCCTCGTCATTTAACCACTCTAAAAGACCATGTTCTAACAGTCCCGGACAGACGGCGGGGCCCCAGGAGTAAGCCGTTGGAGAATGCGGGCAGAACACTAAAAGGGCTGCAGGTAAAAGAACGTTTAAAAAAAAAAAAAAAAAATCCCAAACAAGATACTGCACCGACACACTTTATTCGAGCAAATACCCAGTATGTACCTGGCAGATACCTGGAATGCGCCGCTCCTCACCTCTGACAAGCCCTGTTGCGTTTGCCTTCCCAGCCTGGGTTCATGCCTGGCTGACGGGCGGCTGATCTGTTAAATGATAATGATTAGGATTTAATAGGCTGCAATGCTTCGCGTGTCTACCAGATGGCATAAATTCATGAATTGTAATGCAGTATATATATATATACTGTGCAGTATTGCAGCCAGCGGGAATAAAATGCTTCAATCCCTGCCTGGAAAATACCTCAATGCACTCGGGCAGAAAACAGTCACAAACCTCAATACACCCGGGTATACCCGAATTCGTGGGACTAGCCGAGCTCGAATAAAGTGTGTCGCCAGTGTAGAAGGCGTCGTGAGTGCGTTGGTACGCAATGTCGCTGCCCAGAAAGATACGAATGCAGCCCTGCAAGAGGCGAATGCAGCCCAGCAAAAAGCGAATGCAACCCAGCAGCAGTTGCTAATAGCCCAGCAAGAGATTAATGCAAACCAGCAACAGGCGAATGCAAACCAGCAAGAGACAAACCGCTTGCTGAGAGCAGAGCAACAACGGTTCGCCCAGGCCTTACAGCAGGAACTCGAGGTCCTGAGAGAGACTACTGTATCATTAAGACTCCACTGGCAGAGGCAGCCCCTGTCCCAAAAATGACCAGGGCAAGCCACTACCTTCAGAAGATGGGGCCTCGGATGATGTTGAAACCTATCTTCTCACTTTTGAATGCATGGTACAGAGAAAGGGATGGCCAGAAGCTGAGTGGGCCAGTCTAATTGCACCCTTCTTAGGCGGCGAACCCCAGAAGGCTTACTTTGATCTAGAGCCAGCCAAAGCTAACGTATATGAAAAATTGAAGATCGAGATCCTCGCCCGTCTCGGCGTAACCACGGCTGTTCACGCCCAAAGGTTTCACGCATGGTCCTTCACGTTGGATAAAGCCACCCGAAGCCAAATGTATGACCTCATACAACTCGCTCAGAAGTGGCTACAAACCGAGATCAACTAAGCAAGCCTCACCGTGGAACGGTTGGTCATGGTCAATTTTTTGAGGAAACTTCCCTCTGCCCTATGCTGTTGGGTCAGGCAGAGTGACCCCCACAATGCAGATGAGCTGGTGGCCCCCATAGAAAGGTAGAATGCTGCAGAAGAGCACCCACAACCCATAGTCATGGAGCATCCCCACTACCCAAGGTTCCAGGACTTTTCCAGAGACGGTAAAAGGGTACCAGGGTTTAGGGGGGCTGAAGAGCGATGACCGCCTTCACACAGCACCAGTAACAGTGGCTCGCATACTAAGGGCAACAGCCAACATGGGGAGCCGAAAAAGGGCTCTAAGTGGGACACCGACTATGTACCTAAATGTGTAAATTGTTATGAGAGGGGCCACACCGCGAATGTCTTCCCACTAAATGCTGAACCAATGCAATGCAACAGCGTTGAACCTTATTCGTTGTGGTCCCAATGTATGGGCCCTAGCCTAGAGGACCCCTTGAATAACCATCTCTGGGCATCTGTAAAGGTAAATGGTAAAAGGGTTCGGGCACTACTTTACTCTGGGAGTATGGTTACACTTGTGTCCGAATACCTGTTGCCCATTGGAAAAAAACAGGTAAACAGTTCACAAAGAGTGGCAATTTGTTGTATACATGGGGAAAATCACGAATATTCCACTGTTGATGTTCTTATTGAAACAGAGTTTGGTTCTTTAGATTTCAAAGTGGGTATAATACCCAAACTGGCACATGATGTGTTAATAGGGACCGACTTTCCCCATTTTCTAAAAATGTGGTCCTCCTCTCAGAATAGCGCCCAGAGTTCAATAGCGGACCATAAAGAAGTAACAGAAGAAACAAATCCTTTCCCTTTTTCAGAAATAGAGGTTGATGACGGCCCAAATAAAAAGGGCAAAGAGGAAAAGTGCTGTAAAATTCCCTTTCCCATCGCTACCTTTGTAGGGAATACCCCAAATCAAGATGTTGAACAGGCGCTTACCACCCCAGAACAGGGTAAGACCTTCGCTGACCTAGAGGTCAGTCCTGGGAGTTTTAAGAATGCCAAGTGGGAACACCCCACATTAGCCGAAGCAAGGGGGAATATACGGGACCAGAATAGCACCCCTGGCCAACCAGATAGGTCACTTGCCTACCCCTACTTTGAGGTAGAAGATGACCTAGTATATCGGGTTGATAGGAGGAAATCCATTATAACTAAACTATTGTTGGTACCACGGACATTCCGTAATATAGTATTAAACCTCGCACATAGTCACCCATTGGAGGGACACCTAGGGGTGGAAAAGACAAAAGAAAAGGTTCTCCGAAGCTTCTATTGGCCTGGGGTTCTAGCAGAATTTACAAATTATTGCTCCTCATGCCCAGAATGTCAGATCACCGCCCCGTTCAAAGCGTATCGTAGCCCATTGGTACCCCTTCCCATAATAGATGTACCATATGACCGGATTGCTATGGATCTAGTAGGACCCCTAATAAAGTCTGCTAGGGGACATCAGCATATATTGGTAATATTAGATTATGCCACCCGATATCCGGAGGCTGTTCCCCTACGTAGCACCTCTGCTAAAAACATAGCAAAAGAGTTAATAGTTCTGTTTACCCGGGTCGGAATTCCTAAAGAGATCTTAACTGACCAGGGAACACCATTTATGTCCCAAGTAACAAAAGAGTTATGTAAACTCCTAAAAATCAAGCATCTCAGAACCTCAGTCTATCATCCACAAACAGATGGTTTCGTGGAACGGTTCAATAAAACCTTAAAGAGCATGTTACGCCGGGCGGTCGATAAGGATGGGAAAAACTGGGATTGTTTGTTACCAGACCTGTTATTTGCCATTAGGGAGGTTCCCCAATCCTCCACAGGCTTCTCCCCATTTTAACTATTGTATGGCCGACACCCAAGGAGCTTACTAGATATACAGTAGCCAAAGAGACTTGGGAACACGAGGTTACCCCATACAGAAGTGTAATAGAACATGTTGCCCAGATGCAGGACCGCATAGCTGCAGTCCTAGCTATAGTGAGGGAACACATGGAAAAAGCTCAATAGGCACAGAGGAATACGTATAATAAGGGTGCTAGGGTCAGAATTTTTTATCCAGACGACAGGGTGCTAGTTCTGGTTCCCACCATAGAGAGTAAATTCCTTGCTAAGCGGCATGGGCCATATGAGGTCTTAGAAAGAGTGGGAGAAGTAAATTACAAGGTGAGACAGCCAGGTAGGAGGAAACCTGAGCAAATCTACCATGTAAACCTACTTAAGCCCTGGAAAGATAGAGAGGTCTTGTTAACCCTAGTACCCCCAGGTCTGTCAGAGAATCGAGGAACTGACCCAGAGGTTAGCATAGCTGAAACCCTGTCCGTTCATCAGAAACGAGAGGTCCAGAACCTAGTGAGAAGAAACAAAGAAGTCTTCTCTACAAAGCCAGGTAGAACTAGGGTAATTGAACATGACCTAGTCTCTGAACCGGGGGTCCGAATTAACCTTAAACCGTACCGAATCCCAGAGGCCAAAAGGGAGGCTATAAATTTAGAGGTAAAAAAAATGCTAAAACTAGGTGTAATTGAAGAATCCCAAAGTGGGTGGAACAGTCCTATAGATTTAGTCCCAAAACCAGACGGTACAACAAGGTTTTTCAATGACTACCATAAACTAAACGCTGTGTCAAAATGTGATACCTATCCTATGCCCAGGGTTGATAAACTGGTAGAGAGACTGGGCAAAGCCCGATATCTCATGACCCTAGACCTAACAAAAGGGTACTGTCAGGCTCCCCTCACAGAAAGGGCAAAAGAAAAGACAGCCTTCTCAACCCCAGACGCCTCTTTCAGTATAGGGTGCTGCCTTTTGGCTTACATGGAGCTCCCACCACATTCCAAAGAATGATGGATAAAATTTTAAAGCCACATGCTCGATATGCTGCCAAGATACAGCCCGGACCTTCAGCACCCTGAGAGGATAAGGTAAACTGCTGAGCACCCACACACTCATAAGCAGAACTGATGCTTAAAGAGACAGTAATATACATTACTTGGGACTGTTTATTTTTGGTGTCACCAATTTTTCCCTAGCAGGGGGTGGGGGGATAGGGGTGCACTGCTAATACAATTAGAAATCTCTTTCCATGTTGCAGACATGCTGCTTGTGGCAGGAAGCTCAAACCGAGCGAGATAGACACAGACTTTTCTTTCCAGCTACAGTATTACTGAAATTAGGGGGTTGCCTATGATTGGGCAAATACGGTATGTGTAATGTATAATGTGAGACCTGAATGATGAATCAGATGGGTAAGAAATGCAGAGTATGATGGTGAGATTGTGTAACTTGTGACAGACAATTAATGTACTTCTGTGTGCTCCTGATATTTACAGAGCTCAGAAGCTTCATCCCATGATGTACCATCTGCATGATTTAATTACATCCCTGGGGTTAATATCTATTCAATGTGAAATTTATTAAACACACTGCAGCTCAGCAATGTCTTAATTAACCTTTGCCGTACTGACACTGAGAAAAGCATTTGAGTACATTGTAAAACCTTATAAGTGTAACCCTGTTTCCCCTACCCAATCTCATCTTGGGCCTATCTCGGGGAAAGCTGCTCTGGTTACATTGTTGAGTGTGGTACAAACCTGCTGGTAACAGGGTGCCCTGGGTCTCCCGCATAGTGTTATAGAGGAATGACAGGGCAGGCTTCTGGGGTCTTGCCTGAATAGTACAGTACTTACAGGTGCAGAGCCTCCATCTATTGCAGCCCCCAGATGTATGGGGAGAAGTCTCTGCAGGATAATCTCTTTACCTGCTTCCCAAAAGACTATGCTCTCAGGACATAAGTATCGTAAAACACAGATATCTGTTTTCTCTCCTTATTCAGTAAAGCAGTAGATATCAGCTCGTAGGGCTTCCACCCTCAGGATGTCCCTGGACCTCACTCCCAGCCAAAGGGCACCAGAAGCAGTCGTAGCTCTTCCTTACCTCTCTAGTAGAGTAAGGGGAACAGTCTCCCACCGCTCCCCAAAGGGAGGGCACACAGTGTACAGAGCCCTGAACACAGCTCTCGGGTAGACCAGCCTCTCTCACGGTAGAGGCAACACAGCCTAAATACAGGAAGTGCAGTGCCTTAAATACAGATCCAGTAGGAACCACCCATGTGCCTCTGATTGGACACAAGGCCTAATTACACTACCTTCTCTGACTCAATGCACTGCTATGAGTGGGGAAAACCCATGATTACTCCTGGCACCTACCCTTACTAGGCATTACTTCCAGGAGGAGGGCAGGCCCATAGCCCAAAACCAATCAGGGCTACACTAGACAGGCCTGGAAATATGATGGCTTGTGATTTCTCAACTAGCAGAAAGACAACAAATATTAGAACTGTCAATGTGTGAAATAAGAATCCTTGTGTTCAAATAAAACTCAGTATGATCCAATATTAATATCTGTTCTCAGGGGTTGTGTGATGTCATATGTCATTGTTAAAATTACTTAAAAGTATGTACAAGACTTATCCAACATCACATCAGAGGCAGCAGAAAGATTGCACCAAAGACTTGCAATGGATTCCAGTCTCCACAAATATTATCATCATGAAGAATGTAATCCAAATGCATTCGCAGAGACATACTTCTGTGATGAAAATGTTCCCTTGATAGATGAATGCATGGGATTCCCTTTGAAAAAAATGCATGAAACATTCTCTTCAGGTTTGTATACTGTATTTATTGTTGACAGAATGAATTTGTGGAGACTTACAGAGATTTTTATATACAGAAAATGAATATGTATTTATTACACTAATATAATGTATTTACTAATCATTTTTTTTTATAAAATGTCAAGCCAATACATTCTATATATGTGATTTGCCTCCTGCCCCCATCTTCACGTGAAATAATTAAATACCAAGGGGGTTATTTATAAAGACGTTTTTCCTAATTAAAAATTAAAAGTGCATTGTGTCAAAAAGGCGTCTTTCTAACTGAAATAATTAGCAACCAATGTTGCTTTCAGTGAGATCAAATGTAACACAGATAATGTGTCATTTAGATATACATACTCATTCTTATTACCTGCAGCTTTAAAATGTATTCTTTTTTTTTGTATTGGGATAAAACTGTAGGAAGTTATGTTTTAAGTTTTTTTTTCCCAATACCATAAAAGCTTGATAAATATAATGAAAGTGTATTTTATTCTTTCTAGCTGTTGGTGCAGGGCGTGTGAGAGGAGACACAATGATTGATTTCTCCTTGGGCCCAACAGTTTGTGAACTAGAAGACACCAATCATTTTTTTATTAAGTAATAATTAAATGTCAAGCCAATACATTCTATATATGTGATGTGCCTCCTGCCCCCATCTTTATGTGAAATAATTAAATACCAAGGGGGTTATTTATAAAGACGTTTTTCCTAATTAAAAATTAAAAGTGCATTGTGTCAAAAAGGCATTGTCTTATCTGAAATAAATAACAACTTAATTTGCTTTCAGTGAGATCAAATGTAACATAGATATTGTGACATTTAGATATACACTCATGTTCTTATTACCTGCTGCTTTAAAATGTTTTCTTTCTTTATCGTATTGGGATAGTATGAAGTTTTTCTTTTCAATACCATAAAAGCTTGTTAAATATAATGAATGTGTATTTTATTATTTCTAACTGTTGGTGCATGGCGTGTGAGAGGAGACACATTGATTGATATCTCCATGGGCCCAACAGTTTATCATCTCTTTTCCGTCAGTGATATCTTCAAGGAGATTATTGTGATAGAATTTACTGAGCCCAATATCCAGGAATTGAAAAAAGGCTTAAAAAGGATCCAGGGGCTTCTCGTTGTCATATGCAGCAAAGGCTCTTTGTGAACTAGAAGGCAACAGGTAGCATATTTCCAAGTACATTATTACAAGCCAAATAACACCTGTATGTGCCAGGAAACTTCTCTCCCCATCATCTCAACATGTCAAAAGTTCTAAGATGTGCTTTACATACAGTATAAGCTCCTTACTCCTGGTCATTCCCCATTAACCTAATTTACTGTAGATTAATTACCTTATAGTGTCCACATACATTATACACTCTTTAGGTAGAGATCCTTCTCCCCCAATGTTTATAGTTTCTAACTAGTGCTTTTATCTTTGTATTGTATTATAAGTATGTATAGTCCAGTGTCTGTATACTCACTATGTAAAAGCTCTGAGCACATAACCGGTGCTATTCAGCAGTTAGACTTATACATATGTGTGACGGTCAGGGTAGCTGGCATCACACAATAAATGTAAAAGCCCAGCTGGTTACCCCTACAAACATGCAACCTGGCTGCCCCAGTAATATTTAATACAGCCAAATGTATTTAATATCTGGGGGAGAACAGGGGATGTGCAAATGTAACCCATGTCTGTAAGCCTATATTCTTTATCCCCTGTGACAGTCCTTCCCCCAGTTTAGAAAGCCGGCATTGTGTTCATTTTTGATTTGTGGTCTGTATGTAAATTACTGTACTGTGCTTTGGGTGTCAGCCCTGCAAGAAATTAAAGAAGTAATGTGTAAAAAACGACATTGTATAGTAATTAGGCAGTTTCCACTGTGGATAATTGCAGCTATTTATTGCTACTTACAGTATGTGAGTATAGTATAGTACGAAATCTGGCGCCAAAGTAAAAAATGGTTTTTTATCAAAGTTTAAACTGCGAGAGGTGGACAAGAAACTGCACTACAGTTATCAACGGGGTTTCTTCTTACATAAATCTGGTGCAGTTTTTGCATTGTTTTTGTCCTTATTTTGATGACCTTGGAACAGATCCTGTAGTACTAAACTTGCTGCAAAACCAGCAGTCTGTGAGTGAGTCCAATGGTTTACACTTTCATTCTTCATCTAAAGTAACACAGGTTATTCCTACAGAAAGCTGCAATGTCCATGTCATGGGAATTATGGGAGTTAAAGTGATCCATATAAAGGAATAATGGGGGACATTTATTGCTGAGATCTGCTAATACAAATAGCACATGCTTCAGCTAGTAATGAGATAAAGGTCCACAGTTCCTTACACTGAACATTCTCCCATTGTGAAAGGGCTTCCATGTGCATTTTATAACTTTGTGTAACATATTTAGCTCATCTCTATTGACAATCATTTGACTTTCACATATATATGTATTCAGACACTAATAATAGTATTTTGTGTTTAATTTCAAAGAGGAATGGCAGGTAAAGGAAGACAAAGAACGAAGAGTCGTCAAACAGGTTGTAAAATGGGATGTTTCTAAAGACAATCCTATGGAGCAGGGGTGAGCAAACGTTTTATGCCAAGCCCCCTTTTTCATCCATGACATTTCTCTGCCCCCGCCTGATGTAATCAAAATCACATGGAAAAAAAACTCTTTATTAAACGGTATACATTGTAAATACAAATATGTCTAAATACTTATTTCAACAGCTCGCGCTTTTAAAATTAGGCTGCGTCCACGCTGCTGCTGAGAGCGGTGACATCACCAACTCTCCAAGCATGAACACAGGGTGTCCTGCATAATTTTGCAAGCACGAGCGGAGGGGGGGGGGGTATGGTTTGGGGTTATTTTTGAGTGTGTTTGTGTGGCTGTGTGTGTGCATTGACTGCTGCTGAGTGCGCTTCAAAGTCAATTTTGTTTGTCTCCCCAAGCACCAAGCTTTGGATAGCGTACGCCTCCCCAGTTTGCGCACCACTTCATTCAATCACAACACACAGACACAATCACAACACAATCAATCACAACACACACACTAACCAACACAGACACAACACACACAGACACAATCACAACACACACACAATCATAACACACACCACACAATCACAACAAATACACACACCACACACACACACATGGACACAACACACACACACAAAATCCCAACACACACAATCACAACCAACACAGACACAACACACTCACACTTAATCAATCACAACACACACACTAACCAACACAGACACAACACACACAGACACAATCACAACACACACACAATCATAACACACACCACACAATCACAACAAATACACACACCACACACACACACATGGACACAACACACACACACAAAATCCCAACACACACAATCACAACCAACACAGACACAACACACTCACACTTAATCAATCACAACACACACTCAATCACAACATGCATATCACAACACACACACAATCACAAACAACACACAATACAACAGACACTCGTAATTCAAACACTTTCACCTGAGGGAGGAAGTAAGCATACTGTAAGCATGCTCCGGTCCCCCATGCTGCTGAAAACAGGGGCGGGTAACAAAAGAGGAGGAGATGTCTGTGGCAGGGAAGGCCCCGCCCCCAGCCATAGCACAGAGAAAGAAGGACAGCACAGAGAAGCCCTGCCCACGCAGCAGGCAGACAGCACAGAGAAGCAGTAGCAGCACAGAGCTTTTGACCTCCCGTGCACAGCTCTGCCCAGTCCCAGGTTTCACCGCACGCAGCCTGCGCCCCCCTAAATAATCTTGCACCCCCAGTTTGCGCACTGCTGCACTAAAGTGTCATCTTCCCACAAGTGGATTGTGTGCTCAGTCTTTGGTGCCTAAGCATTATTAGCAGAGACAAGCAACCTGAGAAAATTTGTATCACTACTGAAGATTGGGGGCCACCTGTTACTCTTTGTGAGGTTAAATATGACATATTATATGATTGGAGAGCACAAGTTCTTTATCCTGCCATATGATGAGAAGTTTTTAAGAGAGGCTCTCAGGGATGCCGGGTACGTCATTGAGAATATGGATGTGCTATCCAGCAGAAAGGACTGTGATATGTTAGATTATGAGCACATTGCATATGTTATAGCGCACAAGCAGAGGGAGGTTTAATGATCTAATTCTGTCTGATTAATATTTACATGGGAGAGTGAAATAAGAATATGTATTTATTATTACATAATTCCTCCCTTTACAATGTCCAACAGGACCTTTCCAAAAACTGTATAATCAATAAATGTCTCTTGATTTTCTTTCTTCTGTCCATGTACAATACCTATTGAATGACAAAATCATTAGCAATAAGTGGGGACACTTATGTGTTTGCTTATAACAAACAAAATTGTTATATAGTAGCAAATAGCAAATGTTTGTAAAATGCATTCAGGGGCTGGGGAATTGTTGGGGAAATGTTGTTTTATTTTTTCTGTCTCATGTTCTGTTGGACGCTGAAAAATTTCTGCTAAAAATATAAATTTTTACTGCTAAAAGCTCTTATAAAAATATATGATTTCCAAGTACAATTTCTAATGTATTTGCTTTTTTCCTTTTCCAAGGATCCAAATAGTTGTTTAATATTTTTTTTTGGAAAGGCATACATCCTCAGTGATCAAACTCAGCATTGTGTATACTTAAGATGAGGTCCGCAGTACATTCTAAGCCCATACACTATGTAGGGAGAATATACATGAAATGAAAGAAATGCCCATTTTTGGAACAAGTGTTTATTGTAAACATACATGGACCAGGGGTGCGCAAACTTTTCTTTTTGTGCCCACCCTGTCAGCTCTTCCCCTTGCTAATGCCCCCCTTCTCTTACCGGCTTGGAGCTTAGCGGCTTCATATTATGTCACGTGATGCCACTTTGGCATTGCAATGCGTTGCCATTTTACCCTGTGGCATCATTTAACACTGCATTGGCATAGAGACGCATCGCCGAATAGGCAGCTCAGACCAGGTAAGGGAGATTTACAGAGCCCTAGCGCCTCCCCCAGCATTTAATTTATATGCCTTGGGGAAGAGCGTGGGGCCTCTGTTACCACAGTCCCCCCCGCCCCCCCAGAAAATCTCACACCCCCAGGGGCGTGACCCCACTTTGTGCATCTCTGGACTACACACACCTCAAGCAACTGCATAAACCACATGGCTACCGTACTATCTGTCAGTTTCCACATGCATCCTTTAGTAAACACTATACAAATGACCTGTGAGTGAATTCTTATCATGATCCTCATCAGAGATACAGCATATGATCCATTCTTTGCCAGGTATGTATGTATCTGCTACCCTGTTTCCCCCACCCTACCTCACATGGGATCTCCTAGAGGAAATGCTACTCTGGTTAATTGGCTTTGTGTGGAGCATACCGCTGGTAACAGGGGGTCCTGGGTCTCCCGCATGGTGGTAAAGGGGTATAACAGGACAGGCTTCTGGTTTCTTGCCCAAATTCTACTCACAGGTGCAGCACAACCATCTCGTGCAGCCCCCAGGTGTATGGGGTGAAGTCTCTGCAAAATAATTCTCGTCCCCATCCCCCTAATAGACTTCAGTCTTAGGCCAGAAAGGTATAGGTAAAAACACAAGATCTTTATTTGGTCTTCCTTTATCAGCAGCCACAGATGACAGCAATAGAATGGTCTTCACCTTCAGGATGTCCTTGCATCCTGCTCCCAGCCAAAGGGCACTGAGAGCGGTCCTTGCTCTTCCCCTATCCAGACAGAAAAGCAAAAGGTTCCCCCCTGAATGCACTCAGATCGACCTAATTGATATGATGTGGTGAATTAAAATAATTTAATATATCAACAATCAATGTAAAATAGTAGTTGTACAGAGGGGTGTGGTAAACAGGTCCAAGACCACCCCCAAATTACATACCAAATGTGTTACCGTTTTAACCGTATGACATACATACACAGAAAAAGGGTAAGGAAGAAAAACACTGCACCTAAATATACTGGCATACTATATAGCCTCGGTCTATAAATGTCTCTCAACGCCTACAGAACTAAGTACAAACTTATGGTGACGAAGCACTTTTATCTAATAAACCGGCAGTCTCAGATACTATAAAACTGTCGATACTGAATCTGGAGGAGAGGATTCCTTGAGAGGTAATAGTTAAAAGTACTGAAAGCAAGAATAATCAGACCAATAAAATATAATATTACAAAAAATGCAGTGACCCGGCGCTCCAGATGACAACAATACCCCAGTCCAAAGTTCAGTCCATGTGGATAGGATGATCATCAAGGTGCACGGAAGTAGGCAGTGGTCTCTTACAGCTGAGAGCAGAGAGAGCACGCGTAGTGCAGTGTTCACTACCATTAGCTGTGAAAACACCCGAGAACCAGGAAGGGGGAGTGTCGTCAGACAGCTGCGCAAAGTCAGACGACAATCCCTGGGTTTGGCAGTAGTGAGAGTGCTATCATCCCAGAGACCATTATCCCTGACTGTGTCAAGCTGCGGACGGCACGTTGTCAGCTGTCTTATCACAGCCTGGCCTATGTGAGTAAACCTTTGGCTGTTTTTATTTTTTATATTGTCATTAAAATGTTATCAATCTGCACCATAATTTCCCATGTTATCTCCTTTCTGGGAACACACGTGAATTATACCTGAGGGGTTAAGATGTGAATTAACAGAAGAGTGAGCAGACATATGAAGGACAACACGGGGGATTCGTGACATCCGGGAAAAGAAATTGGTTAAAGCACAAATTCTCTCAAAGGAACATTGACACAATATGTTTGTAAGTTTATTATTTTAATCCGTTTTTGAAGTCGTTCAGTGGTTCTGGTGGCTGCGCAATGGTCTTTTTTTTTTGTTTACTACAACATAGGAGGAGTTCGGAAGCAACAGACGGAAATTGAACCTTCACTTCTTCCTCAATAGGAACTCTGTAAAGAACTTTCCCTATCCACATGGACTGAACTTTGGACTGGGGTATTGTTGTCATCTGGAGCGCCGGGTCACTGCATTTTTTGTAATATTGTCTGTAAACAAATTTGTGAGTAATTTGTTAGGCAGGGACTCTTTGGCAGCCTTCACGTAGCTATAAGTTCATTCACTTATTGTATATCACACATTAATGGTCTTAGCGCTGAGCTTTAGGGTTTATTCATTATTTCTTTAATCACAATAAAATATAATGATATATGTGCAGAGTTCAGCGTGAAGTCACAGTAACAACACTCCCAATTGAATCTGTATGTTCAGCATGGTGGGGTGGAAAAGATAGCTAGCAAAGGTGTAAAGTCCTGGAATAAGGGCTAGCACAAAGTGTGCAAATGTATAGCGCTGAGGCACGGTTCACAGACCGTATCAAGTTATAGCCTCATAACTGGGAGTACTTTATTAGGCATAAACTTATATAATAAGGAAAATGTCTCAGTAGTGATATAATAAAGTCTCAACACTTATAGTATATTCAGCTAGTGTCTGTTACCACATAATAGTTCTAAACTAGAAACATATAGTAATGGTTCCATGGAAACACACACACTGACATTAAACAGAAAACTCCACTTAGATAAGCCTCATATTTATATATACTAAATTGATTGTGGATATATGAAATTATTTTAATTCACCACATCATATCAATTAGGTTGATCTGAGTGCATTCAGGGGGGAACCTTTTGCTTTTTTGTCTGTATATCCCTTTGTCCCCTTTTGCTCCAGATACGATCTTTAACTATCTAACTACTTACCACTTCATGTACTTCAGCTGATGCGGGAGCCTTCCCTTTCCCTCCTCTTCCCTACCCCTTCCCCATATTTATAGTCTTCCCCTATCCCCTTGAGGTAGCAAATTCTCTCTTCTGTGTGATATACAGAATGACTGACTACTTTTAGACCACAAGGATTCCTGTAGAGCTCCTCCGAGCCAGGACTCACGTTACTCCTCTATTTCAAGCATTTTTGGTTCAGGCACATAGGGATAAGTGAACCGTGTGATTTATGATAGCGGGCCCCTATAGCTCTGTCCGCTCTACTCAGTTTAGTGAGCTTTCTATCTCCAGCTGTACCTGGCAGTACCCAGGACAATGGTTCTTCAAGGGAAATTTCATCATACAAGATGGACGGACCCTTAGGGATCACTATTCCCTGCTTGATTCCTCTGAGCCATCTAGATAACTCATCAGCAGCCAACTTCTCAGAGTAGGTGCCCTTACCCCATCAATTATCAACCAACTCTTCTTGCATCAGAATGAACCGAGTGCAGTCCATAAATTCAGAGTACCCTTTGAATAAAGGATCCCACCATTTAGTGCTGTTGTCCTCTAACCCAGATGACACTGGCCCCTCCATATCGCTCCTTGATTAAACACCAGAATTACTGCTAGAAAGCGAACCTTTACCTTTCCCTCTGCTCACATGTTTATACACTGTGGGGTTCATTATTGGTGACTTGGAACATACGAAACCCTCCTTTTCAGAAGAATTGTTCCCCTGTTTTACTCCTAGGCATAGGCTTAAACACCGCAGAATTAGACAGATTCTACTACTCCATGGTATCTCCCCATCAGACCTTTGATCACTGGTTACACAGTCCTACCAGTCCATAGATAATTTGGGTGTCTTAGTTACTGTACATTACCCCACTAGAACCCTGATGACTCGACCATGACCCAGAACTGGATGGGGCAAGGGCAGTGGCGGTGGCCGGGGCATTGGCACTAGGGACAGGTGGCGGGGAAACAGCACAGTCCTTGACAAAGTCTCAAAGCCGGGCTATGCCACGACCTGTCGGTGGTTGGGAAGACTTTGGGGGTTATGCACTAAGCTCCGTAAAGTCACTTTTAGAGTGCAAAGTGTTCTAAAAATGTGATTTTTTGCTCAACCTGATGCACTAAGCAACGCAAACAGGCACTTTGCGCTCTAAAAATGACTTTTTCAGGAATTTTTTCTAAGTCCAACTTTGCTCGTTCGCAACCTTGTTTGCGTGAAATTCTGCCCTTAAGCGGGATGCACTAAGCAACGCAACCTTAGCAAACGCGAAAGTTGCATTGATCAGAACACATCAGGTCAGAGTAGACGCAAAGAAATCTGGACTTAGAAAAAATTATTGCTTTTCATTTTGCATGCGCAAAACCCATACAACAGGCCAGCGGGTGTCCCCGGCGGACCCTGCGGGGGTCCCCGAGGGATGCCCGGGGGTCACGCAGGTGTCTCCGGCTTACCCCGCGGGTGTCCGGAGGTCCCCGGCTCACCAAGCGGGGTTCCACGTGGGAGTGCTGAGGTCCCTGCGTGAGTCCAGGGGTCCCAGCGGCCGTCCAGGGGTCCCAGCGGCCGTCCCGGGGTCCCCGCGGGAGTCCTGGGATACCCACGGGCCCGCGGTACCAATGTTGCACCTCCAAAAAGATTCTGGAGGCCTGTTGGTGGGTCCCGCCAAGCACCATGGCCCACCAGGTGGGCTCCACGGGTCACCGTGGGCCACAAATGGTCCCCATGGTAGGCCCGTGGATTTCTGGGAGCCCCGGGTTAGACCCACAGGTGTCTGAGGGGCCTCGGGTGGTTCTCACGGGGGTCTGGGGACCCACGGGTGGGCACTACGGGTCCGCGGTGCTCCCACAGATGTGGGACCACCGGTTCTTCCCCGCAGACTACGGGTCCGGGGTGCCCTCACAGATGTGGGGCCACCATTTCTTCCCTGCAGGTGTCCCCCATGGACCTACCAGCCTGGTACCCGTGAGATACCCGAGGATACCGCAGGTGGTCTCCAGATGTCTCACGCAGAACCAAAAGAAACAAACCCTGAATGTAAAATAAATAAACCTGACCTAAACATTCACTACATCAATCCCCCAACCTCCCAACACATACAGTACAATAATGTGCCAAATAACTATTATCCAGATATGGATAATAGATTATTTGCCCATTATTAAACACATTAACTAGCATAGTAAAATAAATAAACTTCTACTGACCTCATCAATAAGAAACCCCCTCGCCAGCATAATCCTTGTCATCTGTTGCAACAAAATACATAGCCAATACATTGCAATTACATTCCGATATCAATTAACCCCTTAATCACCTTATTGGATAATAACCGCAAAGGTAATTAAGGGGTTAAGCCACCCTGTCCCGATACTCACCCTTCACACATTCATTTGTACAGTGGCTTCATCATGCAAATTAAAAAAAAAAAAAAAACATATATATATATAGACATGATGAACCAATATACAAATAAATGTTTCAGGGTTAACAAAAACATGCTCTAATAAAAATACCACTTCTCCATATCATCTACAGTCAAATACAATCCTATTTCCTAAACAAATCAAATGTCATCTTCCAATCTAAAGCATCAAATGCCAATCAAAAGCCTCAAATGCCACTCAAAACATTGCATTTACATTGTATACATGATGCATACAATCTATGCACCATGTACACGCTGCAAATCAATGTTAACAATACAATATTCCAAAGAAAATACCATTACCTCAAAAGAAGTATACTATCTAATCCAAGCAAGTCACCATAAATCAATTTGCATTAATTAATCACATCCCAAAACAATTACAATACCATCCATACCAATGACACAATTAACTATTGCAACCATTAAAGAAAACAAGTTACCATCAAACAAAATAGAAGTACACCAAAAAATAAACTATACAAAAGCAAGCCTCACCATGACCTAAAGTACAGCATACAAGCCCAAAAATTACATCTATCTAATTCTAAAATACATTACACACACATCTATGCATAGCAGCATAGCCACAATCATTTTAAATACTGCAAAGCAAGATTTTCAAACAAAATCATTTCTTACACTGTATATATATATCGATCTAGACATACATACATACATACATACATACATACATACATACATACATACATACATACATACATACATACATACATACATACATACATACAGTGGCAAGAAATGATGTACAAAAAACAAACAAACACATGTAAAAAGCAAAAAAAAAAACAAGTTAAATAAAATACATTTCTTTTGTTCACTTACCATTACTTGACCCACTCACCGACTTCTGTTGAACAGCTTACTCTCGAACCAATCCACGCACAGGAACCTATAAAATAATAAACCATAAAATAATAAACATTAAAATAATAAACCAAAACAATCCACGGGTCTTCTATTTGTAATCCATCTTCTTCTTTCTTGTATCTGCGGCTCTCCTCTGAGGTCCTCTTACCATCTTCTGCCATGCCCTGGTCTTCTTTCTTCATAGGAGGTCCTTCCTCCTCGGCGTCTGCCTTCAAAATGAGACGACATAGGCTTTTAAAGGCCTATGACATCACATTTTTGTCATGGTTCCCACGGCCCTGATTGGGCCGTGAAAACCATGTGCTTTGGCCGAGAAAAAAAAAATGATGACGTCATTTAAAGGCAATGAAAGCACAGCCAATCAGAATGGCTTTGCTTCAATTGCATTTAAGATGACGTCATGAAAAGAAACATGGAACTCTATCCCAACTCTGATTGGCTCTAGTAGACCATGTGACAGAGGCTTGGGGGAGAACAGATGTGATGTCATTGAAAGCCTGTCACATGGTACTAGAGCCAATCAGAGTTGGGACTCGCATGGGCCTGGGGTATGAACACTGTATGTCAAATGATAAATCATGTATTTATGGGGGGACACAGGGGGTGGGTAATGTATTTAATAAATAGAATAATGTTTATTGTGGGCCAGTGTATTGTTTTATTTGTGGGTACTGGGGTTGGTGGGATGGGGTATTGCCCCCAAGGGTATGTGGGTAGGCCTCCCTTGTGGGTAGTGGGTGAGGGTGGTTAGGCCTCACGGGGTGGGGGGTTAGTGGGGGAGGGTATGTAGGCTTCCAGAGTGGTGGGTGAGAGTGGGTTAACCCCTTAATGACTGTAGCGGTTAATAACCGTTATGATGATTAAGGGGTTAGGGGAAATTACATTGGCTATTGTGATTGTTGTGCATGTTTTGCAGCACCGGAGGGGCATGGGCAGAATGAAGAGGAGGATGAAGACGGCCTTCATCGTGGGTGCCTGTAAAAGGTAAGTGTCATATATATTGACTGTATTTATTGTAATTTATATGTATTTAAAATGGGCAAATGCATTATTATCCATATGTGGATAATAGTAATTTTGCCCATTACAGTACTGTATGTGTTAGGGGGCGGGGGGGATGTGTGTTGTTTATTGGGGGCAATTGTCCACAATAAACATGCTAATGTGCCTTAACCCCTTCATTGCCTTAGCGGCTATCCGCTAAGGTAAAAAGCTGCATTTATGTACATTTTAATAATAGTGTGGGAGCAGGGGGTCCCCTGAGCTGAACCCCATTGATTTCTGCCTCAGAGACCCCCTGCTTCCCGAGTTACAGGCCCCGGTTTGGGGCATTGGTGCCAGTGCGGGCGAGATCTCTATAGAGCCCACGTGGCGTCTTGGACGCTATAAAGATGGCGGCGACATTGGCCTCCGATGCCCCATACCGGGGCCTGTAACTCGGGAAGCAGGGGGTCTCTGAGGCAGAAATCAATGCGGTTCAGCTCAGGGGACCCCCTGCTCCCGCACACTATTATTAAAAATACATTAAAGCAGCTTCATTACCATAGCGTATAGCCGCTACGGTAATAAATTATTGCTTATTGTTATGTGTGTTTAAATACTAGTGTAGATGTGCAGGGGGTCTCCTGAGCTGAACTGCATTGGTTTCAGCCTCGATGACCCCCTACTTCAGGAGATATAGGCCCCTTTATGGGGTGCCGGTATCCCCTGCAGCATTTAAATGTCCCGGTCACGTGACGCGGGAACTTTAAAGTGCAGGGGATACCAGCACAGCATAAAGGGGCCTATATCTCCTGAAGTAGGGGGTCCTCGACCTGAAACCAATGTGGTTCAGATCCGGAGACTCTCTGCTCATGTACACTAGTATTAAAATGTATTTATTTAGTGTACGATCGCCACACTCTTCCGGTTCACTCCGCTGGTGGAACCGGATGTAACGTCGTCATCCGTCGACGACGCGGAGTCCCGTTATTGGTCCAGGTCCCACACCGGAAGTACGTCATCGGCTGTTTGCTGCACCGGAAGTGGCGGCGGTGGCACTGCAGGATCGCGGGTACACATCGGCAGGCCGCAGGATGTTCTCTCTCACCGGCCTATTCTTGCTTCACCTGGTGGGAGTAAGGGGGTGGTGGTTCTGTACCGTTCCCCAGGCTCAGGATGTGCCTCCTCCTATGTAGCAGTCTCGGGTCCCATCTCCGTCACCCTGGGTATCGCCACGGCCGTGGGACTTTTGCGCGGTTCAGGCCGTACCAGCGCCTACTGTTTGGGGATCACCAGACAGCTGCTCAACATCACAGGTAAGTGGTTCACACAGGTCGGCACATAGTTGTCTGCCGGTAGGCGCATCACCACCGATGACACATTGACACTCTCGATGTCCGACGAGGCAGGCAGGGACATCTCCACAGGGGAGCGACAGCGTGGTCCCTCACTTTTGATGGAGACGTTGGGCACGTTCTGCCACCACCATCAGCAGCGATTCCCCTCTCTCTTGGGTAGTCACCTTCTCTTCTTCGAATTCAGGCAGCACATTCTCCGCTGCGGAACTCAGCTCTGGGACACCGGGCCCAGGCTGACATCCACCTCCAAATTCTACGCCTCCGTCAAGGTTGCTTGCGGGAAATCCGTAGGAGCCACGACGGTTGGAAAGGGCTCTACTGGCCATAAGTATAAGATCCCGCACTGCGGACACCGTGCTGTTGTGCTTGGCTCATGTCCATTGCAGACACAGACACCTGAGATATTCTCGGCCTTCCAACCCCCACCACCAGGGAGCCTCCTGGGAGTTGGTAAGTGTTGACATGGCACGTTGCCATACTGCTAGCTGTAGGTATCGTGGATAACATTGGAGCTCAACAATGTGCCCTGTATTGATCACCAGTTCTACTTGACTGAAGGTGTGGAAGCTCATATCTGGCTCCTACTTTTGCTCATGTAGTACCTCGTAATAGGCTCTCATCATGCTCCCACCCTCTGGTAGAGCTTAGAGGAGGGGTACTCGGCATCTCTGCCCAAGCAGCACTAGCACGCTGCCTAGGGGTCACACTCGACTCCTCTCTCACATTCGCCTCTCACCTTCATAACATTTCTTAAACATGTCGCTTTTTCCTCCGCAATATAACTAAGATACGCCCTTTCCTCTGTTGCTCAACTGCTAAAACTCTTACTCAGGCCCTCATTCTCTCCCGTCTTGATTACTGTAACCTCCTGCTGTCCGGCCTTCCTGCCTCTCACCTATCTCCCCTACAATTTATCCTAAACGCTGCTGCCAGAGTCACTCTACTCTTTCCTAGATCTGTCTCAGCATTTCCCCTCATGAAATCCCTCTCCTGGCTTCCGATCAAATCCCGCATCTCACACTCCATTCTTCACCTCACTTTTAAAGCTTTACACTCTTCTGCCCCTCCTTACATCTCTGCCCTAATTTCTCGTTGTGCACCATCCAGACTCTTGTGTTCTTCTCAAGGATGTCTTCTTTTTACCCCCTTTGTATCTAAAGCCCTCTCCCGCCTTAAACCTTTTTCACTGACTGCCCCACACCTCTGGAATGCCCTTCCCCTAAGTACCCAACTTGTACCCTCTCTATCCACCATTAAGAACCACCTTAAGACACACTTGCTTAAAGAAGCATATGAATAGCACTGTGGATATTCTGAACACATGATACATAAGCTTGGCCCCCTGCAGACGCACTTACCAGAACTTCCTCCTACTGTCTTTGTACGATCTCCCTACCTACCAACTAGACTGTAAGCTCCTCGGGGCATGGATTCCTCTTCCTTAATGTTACTTTTATGTCTAAAGCACTTATTCCCATGATCTGTTATTTATATTATCTGTTATTTATTTAATTACCCCATGTATTACTACTGTGAAGCGCTATGTACATTAATGGCGCTATATAAATAAAGACATACACTACAATACAATCTCTGCATGACGTGGACTCTTCTTGGGGCCAGTCACACTACAGGGGGGCGCGGCTCCTGCTTTCGCGCCACTTCCTTCCTTCAGGCAGGGTGTTGGCTTTCGCGCCAAACCCGGCCAAATCTTTGCACACAGCTTTCTTGCAGCCTGAATGCACGCAGCATGCGCGCCATTAAAACCCGGCGGGAACCACCATCTTAGCTTCTTAGTGCCCCGCGGGGCACTATCACATAAAGTAGCCGCCATCTTTGTTGAACCCACGTTTTTTACAATAGCACGACCCTCACTGTTTGGAAGGGATGTCCCTCTTCTGTAAACCCTACATTCCATTTCAGCCTCTAACCAGTGATAATTCAGCATACCCCAGGCTAGGCAAAACTCTTTTTCTGTACACTGTACACGATGACAGTCCATGCAAGTGTTCTGTGGTGATAGACTGGCTACCGGCTAGAAGTGCTTTTGGGAGTCTTCTCCCCCGCAACTCTGGGGCATCACCTACTTTTGGCTGCTAGTACCGCAGACCCTCTCCAGAAGTTGCTGACCCACGTTACCCAGTATACTTCCTTCAGGCATCCTTCGATCACTCGCCTCAAGGGACTACAGTTTCGCCCGTCTTAAAACTAATACGGCTGCCGCCGCAGTTTAAAAAAAAATGGGGGCGGCGCGCGGCTATCTTCGGCGTTTTCGGATGATTTTCCCGCGCCTCGGGCGCTTTCAATAGTAAGCTCCATTAGCGCTTATCTATTGAAGCGGACGCTGCGCGGGAAACTCCGTTTTATGCGGAGAAAAGCCCCGCTATCAGCCCGCGATACACCCGGCAAGCTTTAGAATAAAGCTGGCCGGGACAGTAGAACAGCTATAGCTCAGCTTCCAACTCTGTTCAACTCTTTAGGCAAGTCTTAGGTCATGCTGAGCGAGGTTCAGGGACACCCTGACTACACCTAGACTCCCTCTCTCTCCAACACTTGCTCTGGAAGTATATATTTTACTCTTCCAGTTTGGCTTTGCTGAAAGCCTGTCCTGATTACTCTTAGCAGCGCCTCCAAATGTAGCACACTTTCCCCCACCCCCTGGGAGATAAGGCGTCTACGGTGTGTGTGTGGTGCGTTACCTGTGGATCACAGGAGGCCTGAACCACTACCTCTGCCTGGGGTGTATCGGATTCGATAGGTGACAGTGCCTCCATCTGCACGGGATCCTAACTAGGTGGGATAACCTCATGCAGGAACAAATAATAATAACACACAGATTATAATGATAAACTTTACTATAAAACATAGATAAACAACAGATAATGAAAATAATAATGCTACTGGTTACAGCTAAACCTTCACCACGCAAGGCCTTATCCCACCACTGCGTACCCCACACCATGCCCACAGTACCTGATGGGGCCCTCGGGCACACAACCACCATTGGTGTCCACAGGTATGCAACTCCCACCCCTTATATGTGGTCAGCGCTGCCACTATGCTGTGTGTACTTGGTTGGTGCACTTTACAGATATAGGTACCTGCCCGGTGCTCCAGCACCTGGGTGCGCCGACTGGAGGAACGATAGGATCCGCCGATCCAGCGATGTCAGCCGTGATGAGTGATGGCAATACTGCCGACACAGGGGGGCTGCTCAAAATGTTTGTCCTGGGCCCCACGATTTCTGTTGGCGGCCCTGATGCCTTGAGAAGGGATCTGGTCTCAGACCACTATCTTCAGGGTTGCGCAGCTTAGTACTGTAACTGTGTCTATGAACTCACGCAGCAATGGGGCAGTGTCTCTACCTAAGGGGGCCTGTCCCTGTAGCAGCCACAAGCTTGTTATAGGAGTAGGGGTCTATCTGGGGCCTACGGGGCCTTTGGCTTAATGCGGGGGCCACAAACGCCCTGCACACACAACCTAACCTATCTGTGTCCAAGCTCCAACTGACTAGCGTGGGCTCAGTGCACGAAAATGTATCTATATCATTGCAGGTGTTTGCTGCAGCCCTATTGGCTACCCGGAGATAAAGGGTGGAAAATGTCAGACCTAGAGGGGACCTGGCTACATCGAAAACACTCCATATTGCAGACATGTTGCTTTTGGCTGGAAGCTAAAACCGAGAGATATAGACATTCCAGCTACTACTAAAATTAGGAGGTTGCCTATGATGAGCGAATACGGTTTGTGTAATGTATAATGTAAGACCTGAAACATTAATCAGATGGGTAAGAAATGCACAGAGGATGATGGTGGGATTGTGTAACTTGTGACAGGTATTTAATGAACTTCTGTGTGCTCCTGAAATTTACAGAGCTCAGAAGCTTCATCCCATGATGTAACATCTGCAAGATTTAATTATATCCCTGGGATTAATGTGAAATGTATTAAACACACTGCAGCTCATCAAGGTCTTAATTAATATTTGCAGTACTGACAATGAGAAATGCATTTGAGTATATTGTAAAATCTTATAAGACCGCCCTGGAAGTGTTAATATGTGACATACTGTAAGAATCATTGTGTTCAAATAAAGTTCTGTATGTTAATATCAGTTTTCATGACCCGTGTGATGGACATAAAAGTACATTCAAGAGATCCAACATCACATCAGAGGCAGCAGAAAGATTGCACCAAAGACTTGCAATGGATTCCAGTCTCCTCAAACATTATCATCACAAAGAATTTAATCCAAAAGCATTTGCAGAGACATACTTCTGTGATGAAAACTTTCCCTTGATAGATGAATGCATGGGATTCCCTTTGAAAAAATTGCATGACACGTTCTCTTCAGGTTTGTATATTTATTGTTATAATAGAATACATTTGTGGAGACAGATTGATATTTTTATATAAAGGAAATGATTGCATATTTATTACACTAATATAAAAATGTATTTACTAATCATTTTATCTAACTAATAATTAAAATTCAAGTCAATACACACACACAAGTCAATAATCAAAAGGATTATTTAATCTCAATAAATCATCAGGCAATCACCAAAACTCCAGAGCGACGTACTTTTCAGACCAGAAGGTCTTTGAGAAAAGACCTTGTGGTCTGAAACATACGTGTCGCTCTGGAGTTTTTATGATTGCCTGATGATTTATTGAGATTAAATAATCCTTTTTCTATTGAGTGTGCTGCAGACTGTGTCCATCTCAGGCTCTAACTCCAACCCCCTGGATATCACCTGTGGCATCCCGCAAGGCTCTGTCCTGGGGCCCCTACTCTTCTCAGTGTTCATTAATGATATTCTCACAGCTTGTAAGGAAGCTTCAATACACATGTATGCAGATGACACAATCTTATATGCACACAACCATAGCCTCTCCTACCTTGAACACGTACTTCAGTCTGACTTTTTGAGACTCGAAAACTGGATTTCCCAAAACAAATTTTATTTATATATATATATAACATCACGTTTTAAGTTATGGTGGGTAAAAAAGGCATGAGATAGAAAGGTACCCTATTTGATGCACACTGCTCTAATGAATAAAAATAAATAACTTTTATTAGAATTAACGTGAAATGACAAAGAAATCTCATTTAAAACCTAACATGAGCGCTCTTGGTAACGTTACTCCTAGACATATCCTCTAAACCAAATGTAGTTTGGAATAATCACCAGACAGAACCTACAAAGAAAATAAGTTTCTTGACTAATGAACTGTAGGTGTTGGTATGTATACTTCTATCTAGAAGTCAGACTTCAGGTGTGTACACCAATGCTACAGTGATTAAACATATGTAATGGCATTATAGAACCATATGAGCCTGTGTCTGTGGCTAGGGGCTAACAGGTAAATGGAAGGTGCATGCATGTAATGGATGGTACCATATATTATGCCATATGACCAGTGGCTGGTAATGAGCAATCACCGTAAATACATATGATGCTCCCGCTGTCTATAATTTTAGAAACTTTTATTAGGATTTATAAACCTACAGGCTTTGAAGGCACCACATTGAAAGGTGCCTTCTGTACTATTAGTCAGCTACGTTGCTGTTGTTGGTGTCTTACAGTGTCTGTGAACCAGTGCATCTGACAGATTTCTCGGTCGTCTATAAGTGATTGAGGGAGTTTTTTTAAGCACTTTTTTATATATCTCATCCTCCAAGAGAATATGCCAGTGCTTGTTGATCACTTGCTTAACTTATCTCTATTGTTTACTGTATGTGCCAATGATTCTAATTGAACTGGGCTTACTCTGTTCGATTTTCTTTTTACCATACAGTAAAGCATTCCTGTCAGATTTTTTTGCACGTTTGTAAGCCTATTGACACAGGTTTTGCTGTAACCCCGGCTTAGGAATCTCTTGCTCATTACATTTGACGTTTTTTCAAAGTCTTCTGTTGTTGAGCAGTTCTTTTTGACCTTTAGAAACTGGCCATCGGGAATTCCCTCTATCTGTGGTTTTGGGTGATGGCTTGAGAATAACAGTAGGTTGTTGGTAGCCGTGGCCTTTGTATGAACCGTAGATTGCAGGCTACCTTGATCATCTTTGAAAATATCCAAGTCCAGGAAAGATACTGTATCCTGTCTTGGTTAATTTCACTGGTTAGTCATAGATTATGATTGTTTCAGTTCATAGTCTCTACTTAGTAATTGAACTCCTCTAATGTCCCACTCCACAGACACAGCATGTCGTCAATGTAGAGCGACCACAGTTCGACGTGCTGTTTGTTTGTATACATTTCTGGGGTGAAAACTTTAGTCTCCTCCCACCACCCCAGATAGATATTGGCGTATGTGGGCGCGCAGGTCGTGCCCATGGCCGTTCCTTGTAGCTGGTGGTAAAATGTACCTTTAAACAGAAAATAATTGTGTTTTAACACAAAATCTAAGTGTTCTAGTATAAATTTACTATGCTCTTGATGTTCCAAACTACTAGCCCTTAAAAAATGTGACACTGCTGCCAGCCCCACAGGATGCAGTATGCTAGTATACAGTGATTCTACATCTAATGATGCCAAGAATGTGCTCTTAGTGATCTGTATACCGTCAATTTTTCTCAAGATATCCGTAGTATCTTCCGTGTGGGATGGGAGGCTTGTCACATAAGGCCGGAGAATTTTGTCTAGATAAGTGCTAGCATGTTCATTCAGGGTATCAATGCCTGCAAATTTGCCTTTCCCCATTATAACCCAGCATACAGCGCTTCCACTGCAGCAAGGGATTCGGGGGAAATGACATGCAAATGAGCACAAAATGTGTCACCTTTTATTTCACCTTTTACTATCACTTAAAATGTGATGGTAAACCCTACAGTCTTGAAAATGCAAAGCCAGAAGAACAACCAATGATGATATCCATTAAGGTTGAAACATGTCTGTGAATGGTTTAATCTAGCAGTGTGGTGGTTAACTGCTGGTAGTCAATTAATAAACACCACCTGCCTGATATAGATTGCTTACAAAAAGCCTGTCTGTTGAGACAGGAAGGGAGTCTCCTTAGCTCATACCTGAGCTGAACATGGGAGAGAGAGCAAAGATTGTCTTTACTCTCACAACCTGTCTTGAGCTCTGCCAGTAGACACAGCATAGCTGCTTTCAAGACACATGGAAAACTTCTAAACCTGAATGCTGACACACCCTGAGGGAAGGGAGCTGAACCAGGAACAGAGAAGATTTCCCCTCCAAACCACAAGGAACAGATAAGACTTTTATTACAAGACTTTTTATATCTGTTCATTTCATGCTATGTGTTTGGGGCTGGGAGACATGCTTAACTAAGGGAGTTGTGAAATTGCATAGTATTTCACTAGAAGTACTCCCAAGTGAATAGAAGCTTTGTTTCCCCCTTGTTTGGATGGTTTCCTAATGTTAAGGAAAAGGCACAATAAAGCCTCGATATAATTTCACCTTATAAAGTCTCCAATTGTCTACCTCTGTGAACGTCCGTCTACAAGCACCAAAACTTATTTACTTGCAAATGGTATATATATATATATATATATATATATATATATATATATATATATATATATATATATATATATATATATATACATTGTTCGACAAACCTATACATTTGCTCGCCCCGGGCGAGTGGATTTAACCCCCGGGCGAGTAAATATTGGCCCAAGCAGCACACGTTTGGTACTAGGTGGCGAGTAGATTTTTTTTGTGTGGCGAGTAGATTTTTTGGTGATTTGTCAACCACTGTATAATATATATATATATATATATATATATATATATATATATATATATATATATATATATATATTGTGGTGCCATCGCTATCCTCTAGGGGCTGAATAGTGCAGTTATAGGATTTTGCAGCTCTCATAGAGTTAATCCTCTCTGGTTTGGCTGGTCACCTGCTGGCTAATTAATCAAGAAGTGCCTTAAAATCATGGAAGCAGCAAGGCACTGTGAGACAGTTTTTCCCAGAGAAGGGATGAGACAGAGGAACTCCCCAGCTAATGGAGGCTGGTAAAAGAAGTCTGAGAGACACTGCTGAGAGAGCTGTGCTGAAGCAGTGACATCGCCGGTTGGACTTACAGATAAGCTAAACCCTTATTTTTGGTATTCAGAGACTTTATGTGCTGGGCAATAATATCTGTTTGGGGGTGGAATGAGCTTAGCTATCCACCCGGGTTAGTAAGGGTTGCTGCTGAAATGTGTAGTTAGCTTTCCTAATGGAAATAGGATTTGATTTTATTATTTGGTTTTTCTCAAAAGGACGGTGGGCCTATTCATATGATTTATCCCTGTAAATAAACCCCTGCTTAGAAAGTACAGTGTTTCCTGCCTCATTTGGGATAAAAGAGTCTGCAATGTGGTGTCGGCATCACAATTGGTGGAGAATGCGGGCAGTCCCTAAGACAGAAGCAGTGGAAACTGTGGGTTTGAAGATTAATGCGGGGATTTAAAATGGCTGCCCAACTGAAGTGGAAAGCAAGCAAAGTTTGTCCCAATGTGTAGGACCAGTTGTTCTTACAGCATGCACAGAGAATGTGTGAAGTGTGGATGCAATAGCACCCAGGGGTCAGAAGATTTAAAGGTACTGAACTCAAGCAGAAAACCAATTTTTTTCTGAAGCGAGTAAATTTGCAGCTAGCAAGTGCTGTGTGTAAATGAAATAGCTCCTCCAGTAGTTCAAGGTGAAGAATACACCTGAAGGTAGAAAATGGAGGATACAATATGTTTTATGTGTAATATGCCTGGCCACACAAAACAATGTCCTTTCAGGAATGAGTATCCTGGCGTGGTCCCAAAAAAGGAACTGCACCCGGGATGTTTTTGGTGTGAAAAGCGGAAACACACCAAAGACTGTCCCTTCAGGCAGCTTGATAACGGTGATGATGAGAGAGAATGTGTGCCCAGTATTGCTACTTTAAAGCCGAAGTTACAGCGGAGCCATGATGAGAATGTTGCTATGTTAAAGCAGAGTTTGCAACAGATGACGATGTCCCTACACAAGACCCGAGATGAGCTACAGCCCAGAGCGTTTGTCGCAAAAGTCGCGGGAACGACGACACGCCTAGAGATGACAGAGGCTGCCACTACCACCGTGTGCAGAGAGCTGAGCGAACCAGAGAGGGTGCAATGTGTCTCTCTGGAGCAGCACACACAAGCAGTGGACCCATGGCAGAGCCAGCTGCAAGGGCTACGTACACGTCTGCAAGCAACCAAGGAGAAGCAGCGAGTGCTACGCGAAAGGCTGAGTACCCAGTATGTCCCCACAAAACAGCATGAGAAGCTGAGGGCCACGCTGTGCGCCACAAGAGCATCGCTGGGAGCGGAGCTTAGATGCCAGGTGACTCTATATGAGAGGGAGCGCGAGAAGGTCCAGAGACTGGAGCAGGAGCTGGAGAAACAGAGAGGCAACTCCATCTCCATGAGTCAGTACGCCAAGGAGAAAGAGGCCTGGAAAACAGAAGCAGCGGCGATACTGGCGACAAAAACTGCAGAGCTCCAAAAGATGAAGGAGACGCTGACGCAAGCCCAGAGCAAGCACCGTGAAGAGGTGATGGCCCTGAGAGGGGACTTGCAGGACCAAATTGAAGAGCTGCAGACGCAGATTGCTGAGCGACAAATACAGCTCGCCAAGAGGGCAGTGGTGACCGCCCGTCAGGTGGCTTGCCTGACATTGCGCTATGAAACCAAGATGACTGATACCCGCAAGTTGCTGGACCACACGGCCAATGAGAAGGCCCGACTGCAGCTGGAGCTGGACAAGGTCTGGGAGGAGCACCGACAGTTGCAGGTCAGAAATAGAGGAAAAGAAACAGATTTAAACCTTGCGCTGAACCAGCTGGCAGATGTGGAGTCGCGACTCAACGCCAAAGAAGATGAACTGGCAGCTGCACATAGTGAAAAAAGAAATGCAGAAGGACAGCTTTAAGACCTGAGGAAGGACCTGGAGTCTGAGCGTGCTGACCGCCAGGTGGCAGAGAAACAAAAGCGAGACCTGGACAAGATACTCGAGGCCCTAAAGACTGAGCATGAGGCTATGTTGGACTCTACTGCTGCCCAACAGGTGGTTTCTCAGCTGAAGTTGAAGAATAAGGTATTGGCCCAGCCCAAGTGTCTGTATCCCACAGGAACGAAAGCCTGTGAAGACAACGGTACCGTGAGAACTGGGGACACCGCTCAGTTGGAAAATAAGATGACAAAGCTTGAACTGCCTAGGCAAGTGAGGCGCTCAAGGAAGAATGACTACAATACCGTTGCAGTACTACAGTCTACTTTCCACAAGGCACAGAATGGGAAGACCAAGGTGCTGTGAAGAAGCACAGTGGGAATCCAGTCATACTGCAGTGCCCAGGGGACCCAAAGTGGATTCCTTGCCATGAGGACAGTCACTGTGAAGAGACAGCCACGAATGAGACGGAAGTGTGCCCGTGATCGTAAGAGGAGAAAGACCGCACAGATGGCACAAGACAAGGAGATAGTGAGGTACCAGTCTTCAGGCCCAGATGGCCTGGTAATTACCCCAAAAAGGAAATGCCTAAATTGGAAGGCAAGAAAAAAAAAGGGGGGAGGGAAGGGCCGATGTCGGACAGAGAAATGGGTGCACAGTAATAGTGCACAGGCCGCTCACAGGATAATGTTTCGCTGGGGGGAGGGATATGTGGTGCCATCGCTATCCTCTAGGGGCTGAATAGTGCAGTTATAGGATTTTGCAGCTCTCATAGAGTTAATCATCTCTGGCTTGGCTGGTCACCTGCTGGCTAATTAATCAGGAAGTGCCTTAAAATCATGGAAGCAGCAAGGCACTGTGATACAGTTTTTCCCAGAGAAGGGATGAGACAGAGGAACTCCCCAGCTAATGGAGGCTGGTAAAAGAAGTCTGAGAGACACTGCTGAGAGAGCTGTGCTGAAGCAGTGACATCGCCGGTTGGACTTACAGATAAGCTAAACCCTTATTTTTGGTATTCAGAGACTTTATGTGCTGGGCAATAATATCTGTTTGGGGGTGGAATGAGCTTAGCTATCCACCCGGGTTAGTAAGGGTTGCTGCTGAAATGTGTAGTTAGCTTTCCTAATGGAAATAGGATTTGATTTTATTATTTGGTTTTTCTCAAAAGGACGGTGGGCCTATTCATATGAATTATCCCTGTAAATAAACCCCTGCTTAGAAAGTACAGTGTTTCCTGCCTCATTTGGGATAAAAGAGTCTGCAATGTGGTGTCGGCATCACAATATATATATATATATATATAACAGTGTTCGACAAACCTATACATTTGCTCACCCCGGGCGAGTGGATTTAACCCCCTTGCGAGTAAATATTGGCCCAAGCAGCACACGTTTGGTACTAGGTGGCGAGTAGATTTTTTTGTATGGCGAGTAGATTTTTTGGTGATTTGTCAACCACTGTGTATATATATATATACACTGTCATGTGTAAAAGAAAGTACACCCTCTTTGAATTCCATGGTTTTACATATCAAGAAATAATAACAATCATCTGTTCCTTAGCAGATCTAAAAAAAATAGGTAAATACAACCTCAGATGAACTTAACACATAACATATTACACCATGTCATGATTTATTTAACAGAAATAAAGCCAAAATAAAGAAGCTATGTGTGAAAAACTTACTGCTTCCATAGGAATTAAGATGCTAAGTAGCAGACAGGTGCGGCTAATCAAATGCCCTTGATTAATTGATCATCAGCAAGTGTGACCACCTCTATAAAAGCCGAAGTTTTAGCAGTTTGCTGGTCTGGAGCATTCATGTGTGTGTTAACACAATGCCAAGGAGGAAAGACATCAGCAATGATCTTAGAGAAGCAATTGTTGCTGCCCATCAATCTGGGAAGGGTTATAAGGCCATTTCCAAAAATTTTAAGTCCGTCATTTTACAGTGAGAAAGATTATTCAAAAGTGGAAAACATTCAAGACAGTTGCCAATCTTTCCAGGAGTGGACATCCCAGCAAATTCACCCCAAGGTCAGACCGTGCAAGCTTGAGAGAAATTGCAAAATACCCAAGAGTTACATCTCAGAATCTAGAGGCCTCAGTTAGCATGTTAAATGTTACAGTTCATGACAGTACAATTAGAAAACGACTGAACAAGAATGGTTTGTTTGGAAGGGTTGCAAGTAGAAAGCCTCTTCTCTTTATCAAGAACATGGCAATACAACTTAGGTTTGCAGAGTTGCATCTGAACAAACCACAAGACTTCTGGAACAATGTCCTTTGGACAGACAAGACCAAAGTGGAGATGTTTGGCCATAATGCACAGCGCCACATTTGACGAAAATCAAGCACAGTGGTGGAGGGGTGATGATTTCGGCTTGATTTTGCAGCCACAGGACCTGGGAACCTTGCAGTCATTAAGTCGACCATGAACTCCTCTGTATACCAAAGTATTCTAGAGTCAAATGTAAGGCCATCTATACGACAGCTAAAGCTTAGCCGAAATTGGGTCATGCAACAGGACAATGATCCAAGCACATCAGCAAATCTACAACAGAATGGCTGAAAAAGCAAAGAATCAAGGTGTTGCAATGACCCAATCAAAGTTCTGACCTCAACCCGATTGAAATGCTGTGGCTGGAACTTAAGGGAGCTGTGCATAAACAAATGCCCACAAACCTCAATGAACTGAAGCAACGTTGTAAAGAAGAGTGGGCCAAAATTCCTCCACAACAATGTGAGAGACTGATAAAGTCATACAGAAAATGATTACTTCAAGTTATTGCTGATAAAGGTGGTTCTACAAGCTACTGTATTGAATCACAAGGTGTACTTAGTTTTTTACACATGACTTCTCCATTTTGGCTTTATTTTTGTTAAATAAATCATGACATGGTGTTATATGTCATGTGTTGTTGTTCAACTGAGGTTGTATTTACCTAATTTTAAGACCTGCTAAGGAACAGATGATTATAATCATGCCCTGATATGTAAAACCATGGAATTCAAAGAGGGTGTACTTTCTTTTTCACATGACTGTATGTATATATATATATATATATATATATATATATATATATATATATATATATACATACACCCACACACACACACACACACACTGTATATATATATTGTGGTGCCATCGCTATCCTCTAGGGGCTGAATAGTGCAGTTATAGGATTTTGCAGCTCTCATAGAGTTAATCCTCTCTGGTTTAGCTGGTCACCTGCTGGCTAATTAATCAAGAAGTGCCTTAAAATCATGGAAGCAGCAAGGCACTGTGAGACAGTTTTTCCCAGAGAAGGGATGAGACAGAGGAACTCCCCAGCTAATGGAGGCTGGTAAAAGAAGTCTGAGAGACACTGCTGAGAGAGCTGTGCTGAAGCAGTGACATCGCCGGTTGGACTTACAGATAAGCTAAACCCTTATTTTTGGTATTCAGAGACTTTATGTGCTGGGCAATAATATCTGTTTGGGGGTGGAATGTGCTTAGCTATCCACCCGGGTTAGTAAGGGTTGCTGCTGAAATGTGTAGTTAGCTTTCCTAATGGAAATAGGATTTGATTTTATTATTTGGTTTTTCTCAAAAGGACGGTGGGCCTATTCATATGATTTATCCCTGTAAATAAACCCCTGCTTAGAAAGTACAGTGTTTCCTGCCTCATTTGGGATAAAAGAGTCTGCAATGTGGTGTCGGCATCACAATTGGTGGAGAATGCGGGCAGTCCCTAAGACAGAAGCAGTGGAAACTGTGGGTTTGAAGATTAATGCGGGGATTTAAAATGGCTGCCCAACTGAAGTGGAAAGCAAGCAAAGTTTGTCCCAATGTGTAGGACCAGTTGTTCTTACAGCATGCACAGAGAATGTGTGAAGTGTGGATGCAATAGCACCCAGGGGTCAGAAGATTTAAAGGTACTGAACTCAAGCAGAAAACCAATTTTTTTCTGAAGCGAGTAAATTTGCAGCTAGCAAGTGCTGTGTGTAAATGAAATAGCTCCTCCAGTAGTTCAAGGTGAAGAATACACCTGAAGGTAGAAAATGGAGGATACAATATGTTTTATGTGTAATATGCCTGGCCACACAAAACAATGTCCTTTCAGGAATGAGTATCCTGGCGTGGTCCCAAAAAAGGAACTGCACCCGGGATGTTTTTGGTGTGAAAAGCGGAAACACACCAAAGACTGTCCCTTCAGGCAGCTTGATAACGGTGATGATGAGAGAGAATGTGTGCCCAGTATTGCTACTTTAAAGCCGAAGTTACAGCGGAGCCATGATGAGAATGTTGCTATGTTAAAGCAGAGTTTGCAACAGATGACGATGTCCCTACACAAGACCCGAGATGAGCTACAGCCCAGAGCGTTTGGCGCAATAGTCGCGGGAACGACGACACGCCTAGAGATGACAGAGGCTGCCGCTACAACCGTGTGCAGAGAGCTGAGCGAACCAGAGAGGGTGCAATGTGTCTCTCTGGAGCAGCACACACAAGCAGCGGACCCATGGCAGAGCCAGCTGCAAGGGCTACGTACACGTCTGCAAGCAACCAAGGAGAAGCAGCGAGTGCTACGCGAAAGGCTGAGTACCCAGTATGTCCCCACAAAACAGCATGAGAAGCTGAGGGCCACGCTGTGCGCCACAAGAGCATCGCTGGGAGCGGAGCTTAGATGCCAGGTGACTCTATATGAGAGGGAGCGCGAGAAGGTCCAGAGACTGGAGCAGGAGCTGGAGAAACAGAGAGGCAACTCCATCTCCATGAGTCAGTACGCCAAGGAGAAAGAGGCCTGGAAAACAGAAGCAGCGGCGATACTGGCGACAAAAACTGCAGAGCTCCAAAAGATGAAGGAGACGCTGACGCAAGCCCAGAGCAAGCACCGTGAAGAGGTGAGGGCCCTGAGAGGGGACTTGCAGGACCAAATTGAAGAGCTGCAGACGCAGATTGCTGAGCGACAAATACAGCTCGCCAAGAGGGCAGTGGTGAACGCCCGTCAGGTGGCTTGCCTGACATTGCGCTATGAAACCAAGATGACCGATACCCGCAAGTTGCTGGACCACACGGCCAATGAGAAGGCCCGACTGCAGCTGGAGCTGGACAAGGTCTGGGAGGAGCACCGACAGTTGCAGGTCAGAAATAGAGGAAAAGAAACAGATTTAAACCTTGCGCTGAACCAGCTGGCAGATGTGGAGTCGCGACTCAACGCCAAAGAAGATGAACTGGCAGCTGCACATAGTGAAAAAAGAAATGCAGAAGGACAGCTTCAAGACCTGAGGAAGGACCTGGAGTCTGAGCGTGCTGACCGCCAGGTGGCAGAGAAACAAAAGCGTGACCTGGACAAGATACTCGAGGCCCTAAAGACTGAGCATGAGGCTATGTTGGACTCTACTGCTGCCCAACAGGTGGTTTCTCAGCTGAAGTTGAAGAATAAGGTATTGGCCCAGCCCAAGTGTCTGTATCCCACAGGAACGAAAGCCTGTGAAGACAACGGTACCGTGAGAACTGGGGACACCGCTCAGTTGGAAAATAAGATGACAAAGCTTGAACTGCCTAGGCAAGTGAGGCGCTCAAGGAAGAATGACTACAATACCGTTGCAGTACTACAGTCTACTTTCCACAAGGCACAGAATGGGAAGACCAAGGTGCTGTGAAGAAGCACAGTGGGAATCCAGTCATACTGCAGTGCCCAGGGGACCCAAAATGGATTCCTTGCCATGAGGACAGTCACTGTGAAGAGACAGCCACGAATGAGACGGAAGTGTGCCCGTGATCGTAAGAGGAGAAAGACCGCAAAGATGGCACAAGACAAGGAGATAGTGAGGTACCAGTCTTCAGGCCCAGATGGCCTGGTAATTACCCAAAAAAGGAAATGCCTAAATTGGAAGGCAAGAAAAAAAAGGGGGGAGGGAAGGGCCGATGTCGGACAGAGAAATGGGTGCACAGTAATAGTGCACAGGCCGCTCACAGGATAATGTTTCGCTGGGGGGAGGGATATGTGGTGCCATCGCTATCCTCTAGGGGCTGAATAGTGCAGTTATAGGATTTTGCAGCTCTCATAGAGTTAATCATCTCTGGCTTGGCTGGTCACCTGCTGGCTAATTAATCAGGAAGTGCCTTAAAATCATGGAAGCAGCAAGGCACTGTGAGACAGTTTTTCCCAGAGAAGGGATGAGACAGAGGAACTCCCCAGCTAATGGAGGCTGGTAAAAGAAGTCTGAGAGACACTGCTGAGAGAGCTGTGCTGAAGCAGTGACATCGCCGGTTGGACTTACAGATAAGCTAAACCCTTATTTTTGGTATTCAGAGACTTTATGTGCTGGGCAATAATATCTGTTTGGGGGTGGAATGAGCTTAGCTATCCACCCGGGTTAGTAAGGGTTGCTGCTGAAATGTGTAGTTAGCTTTCCTAATGGAAATAGGATTTGATTTTATTATTTGGTTTTTCTCAAAAGGACGGTGGGCCTATTCATATGATTTATCCCTGTAAATAAACCCCTGCTTAGAAAGTACAGTGTTTCCTGCCTCATTTGGGATAAAAGAGTCTGCAATGTGGTGTCGGCATCACAATATATATATATATATATATATAACAGTGTTCGACAAACCTATACATTTGCTCACCCCGGGCGAGTGGATTTAACCCCCTTGCGAGTAAATATTGGCCCAAGCAGCACACGTTTGGTACTAGGTGGCGAGTAGATTTTTTTGTATGGCGAGTAGATTTTTTGGTGATTTGTCAACCACTGTGTATATATATATATACACTGTCATGTGTAAAAGAAAGTACACCCTCTTTGAATTCCATGGTTTTACATATCAAGAAATAATAACAATCATCTGTTCCTTAGCAGATCTAAAAAAAATAGGTAAATACAACCTCAGATGAACTTAACACATAACATATTACACCATGTCATGATTTATTTAACAGAAATAAAGCCAAAATAAAGAAGCTATGTGTGAAAAACTTACTGCTTCCATAGGAATTAAGATGCTAAGTAGCAGACAGGTGCGGCTAATCAAATGCCCTTGATTAATTGATCATCAGCAAGTGTGACCACCTCTATAAAAGCCGAAGTTTTAGCAGTTTGCTGGTCTGGAGCATTCATGTGTGTGTTAACACAATGCCAAGGAGGAAAGACATCAGCAATGATCTTAGAGAAGCAATTGTTGCTGCCCATCAATCTGGGAAGGGTTATAAGGCCATTTCCAAACAATTTTAAGTCCGTCATTTTACAGTGAGAAAGATTATTCAAAAGTGGAAAACATTCAAGACAGTTGCCAATCTTTCCAGGAGTGGACATCCCAGCAAATTCACCCCAAGGTCAGACCGTGCAAGCTTGAGAGAAATTGCAAAATACCCAAGAGTTACATCTCAGAATCTAGAGGCCTCAGTTAGCATGTTAAATGTTACAGTTCATGACAGTACAATTAGAAAACGACTGAACAAGAATGGTTTGTTTGGAAGGGTTGCAAGTAGAAAGCCTCTTCTCTTTATCAAGAACATGGCAGTACAACTTAGGTTTGCAGAGTTGCATCTGAACAAACCACAAGACTTCTGGAACAATGTCCTTTGGACAGACAAGACCAAAGTGGAGATGTTTGGCCATAATGCACAGCGCCACATTTGACGAAAATCAAGCACAGTGGTGGAGGGGTGATGATTTCGGCTTGATTTTGCAGCCACAGGACCTGGGAACCTTGCAGTCATTAAGTCGACCATGAACTCCTCTGTATACCAAAGTATTCTAGAGTCAAATGTAAGGCCATCTATACGACAGCTAAAGCTTAGCCGAAATTGGGTCATGCAACAGGACAATGATCCAAGCACATCAGCAAATCTACAACAGAATGGCTGAAAAAGCAAAGAATCAAGGTGTTGCAATGACCCAATCAAAGTTCTGACCTCAACCCGATTGAAATGCTGTGGCTGGAACTTAAGGGAGCTGTGCATAAACAAATGCCCACAAACCTCAATGAACTGAAGCAACGTTGTAAAGAAGAGTGGGCCAAAATTCCTCCACAACAATGTGAGAGACTGATAAAGTCATACAGAAAATGATTACTTCAAGTTATTGCTGATAAAGGTGGTTCTACAAGCTACTGTATTGAATCACAAGGTGTACTTAGTTTTTTACACATGACTTCTCCATTTTGGCTTTATTTTTGTTAAATAAATCATGACATGGTGTTATATGTCATGTGTTGTTGTTCATCTGAGGTTGTATTTACCTAATTTTAAGACCTGCTAAGGAACAGATGATTATAATTATGCCCTGATATGTAAAACCATGGAATTCAAAGAGGGTGTACTTTCTTTTTCACATGACTGTATATATATATATATATATATATATATATATATATATATACACACACACACACACACACACACACACACACACACACACACACACACACACACACACACATTAAGTAATTAAATACCAATGGGGTTATATATAAAGACATCTTTTCTAAATAAAAGGAAAAAGTACATTATGTAAAAAAGACGTTGTCTTCCCTGAAATATTTATCAACATATGTAGTTTTCAGTGAGATAAAATATAACACAGATAATGTGTCATTTAGATATACATACTCATATTTTTATTACCTGCAGCATGAAATTTTTTTTTTTTTTTTTTTTACTGTATTGGGTAATAGAAAGTTTTTTTTTCAGTACCATAAATGCTTGTTCAATATAATAAAAGTGTATTTAATTCTTTCTAACTGTTGGTGCAGGGCGTGTGAGAGGAGACACAATGATTGATATCTCCGCTGGCCCAAATATTTACCAGCTCTTATCAGCCAGTGATATCTTCAAAGAGATTATTGTGCTAGAAACTACTGAGCCAAATATACAGGAATTTGAGAAATGGCTTAAAAAGGATCCAGGAGCTGCTGATTGGTCATATGCAGCAAAGGCTCTTTGTGAACTAGAAGGCAACAGGTAACATATTTCCAACTACATTATCACAAGACAAATAACACCTGTATGTGCCAGTGATCTTCTCTCCCCGTCTTCATGTCCCATCTTGTCAACAGCTCGTTTAGCAGCTCGGAAATGTTCTAACTGTCCTTTACATATAGAATAAGCTCCTTGCTCCTGGTCATTCCCCTTTAACCTAATTAAGTGTCATTATCTTGTAGTGTCCACTTGCTGTACATTATTTATTCTTCAGGTAGAGATTAGTCTCTCCCAGTGTTTCTATTTTATACCAAGTGCTTGTATCACACACACACTTTTAATTACACACAATTATAATTATGTATAGTCTAGTGTCTGTTTGCTCACTATGTAAAGCACTGAGCACATAACCAGTGATATTCAGCAGTTAGATTTATACAAACAGTATGTTTATAACACGCATTGTAAGTGACGATGGGACACCAATGTATTTACAGACGGCACAGAACTGTGCACAGGAAATTTGTTTTTATCTTCCTATAAATCCAGCCTATTATACTGTATGTCTCAGTCTTTACAGCATTAACCACGGAATTAAAGTCCAAAGCAAAAGGAAATCTCTGGGTTTCTCTGCGGTTTAGATTGATGTTTGTGGTTTTGCTGCTGAAAATATATTGAAAAACACAAAAGTAGAGTGAAAAAATTACATTATATTGTAATTTAGATAGTTCCCACTGTGGATAATGGTTTATAGTTGTTCATTGTTACTTGTGTGGGTATATTGTGGTAAGAAATCTAGCAACAGTGTCAAATAGGGTAATTTATCAAAGTCTCTAGGCTGTGAGAGGAGGACAAGAAACTGCATTATAGTTATCAATGGGATTTCTTCTATGATAAATCAGGTGTAGTATTTTCACTGGTTTTGTCCCTATCTTTCTGATCTTGGAATAGACCTTGTAATGCTAAACATGCTGCAAAACCAGCCGTCTGTGAGCGACTCCAATGATTTACATTTTCATTCTTGATCTAAAGTAACACAGGTTATTCCTACAGAAAGCTGCAATGTCCATGTCATGGGAATTATGGGAGTTAAGGTGATACATATAAAGGAATAATGGGGATATGTATTGTTGAGATCTGCTGATACAAATAGCACATGCTTCAGCTAGTAATGAGATAAAGGTCCACATTTCCTTAAATTGAATATTCTGCTATTGTGAAAGGGATTCCATGTGCATTGTATGACAATGTGCAACATACTTAATAGAGATTTGTTGTCAATCATTTGACTTTCACATATATATGTATTCAGACACCAATAATAGTATTTTATTTATAATTTCAGAGAGGATTGGCAGGTAAAGGAAGATAAAGTAAGAAGAGCCGTCAAACAGGTTGTAAAATGGGATGTTGCTAAAGACAATCCTCTAGACCCTGTCGTCTTGCCACAAGTGGACTGTGTGCTCAGCCTTTGGTGCCTAAACCATATTAGCAGAGACAAGGAAGCTTACCGGAGCAACCTAAGAAAAATAACATCACTACTGAAGATTGGGGGTCACCTGTTACTCTTTGGGGGGTTAAATATGACATATTATATGATTGGTGAGCACAGGTTCTTTATTCTGCCATATGATAAGAAGTTTTTAAGAGAGGCTCTCAGTGATGCAGGGTACGTCATTGAGAATATGGATGTGCTCCCCAGCAGAAAGGGCTGTGATTTAGTAGATTATGAACACCTTGGGTTTGTTATAGCGCGCAAGGAGAGGGAGGTTTAATGATCTAAATCTGGCAGATTAATATTTACATAGGAGAGTAACATAAAAATATATATTTATTATTAGGATTACTTCCTTTACAATGTCCAACAGGACCTTTCCAAAAAATGTATAATCAATGAATGCCTCTTTATTTTCTTTCTTCTGTCCATGCACAATGCCTATTGAATGACAAAATCATTAACTGTATGTGAGGACACTTATGTGCTTGCTTATAACATAAACAAAATTAAATATTCATTGGAGTAGCAAATGTTTGCAAAAGTGCATTCGGGGCTGGGGAATTGTTGAGGAATTTAATTTGATCCATCTCATGTTCTGTTGAGCGCTGAAATATTCCTATTAAGAATATAAAGTTTTACTTCCAAAAGCTTAGTATAAAAATAAATGATTTCCATATACAATATATAATGTCCATGCCTTTTCTCTTTCCTAAGGATCCAAATAGTTGCACAATAGTTTTGTTTGAAAAGACATACAGTACATCCTCAGAGTTCAACCTCAGCATTGTGTATATTTAGGATGAGGTCCGCAGTACATACTAAGCCCATACAGTACGTAGGCAGAATATACATGAAATGAAAGAAATGTCCATTCTAGGAACAAGTGTTTATTCTAATCAGACAGTATGGGGATTACACAGACCTCAGGCAACTGCTTAAACCACATGGCTACCTTACTACTGTCAGTTTCCACATGCATCCTTTTGTAAACGCTACATATACAGATGACCTGTGAGTGGATGGTACCATGACCCTCACCGGAGATACAGCATGTGACCAAGTCTCTGCCAGATATGTGCACAAAAACTGATGCTTTGTAATAGACAATAAATCACCATTGTTTTGAAGTTCACAAACTAGGTTGTATTTTAAATAAATATCATCATTCAACTACAGCATCGGTATTGCAATAAGTAAAAAACCATTACTAACACATCAAGTTTAAATGATGAAATAAGGATACCTGGCGCTTAGAAAACCACTGTGTCCATAAGAAACAAAACCAGTCTTTAGAGAATGTCCCAGAGTCCAAAACTTGAAGTGGATGGCTGTAGTTTTTCTTCACTGCTGCTACTTTCCAATTCACCTGGAAATGATAGAAGGGTACACCATTGCGCAGTACTACTGATTACTGATGTTAACCCCTTACATGTAACTTTCCCAGTGCAGACTGAGTCCACTTACAGGAGTGTCTCCTTCAGGGTACAGTGGAGACAATCTGTGCTTTATTCCTTTTAACGTCCGTATGTACCACGAATCCCCCGGGTACTTCCTTAATCCCTTGGAATTTCGTGATTCCCAGAATCACCCGAACTCCACGAGCCCCCAGAGAAGGAGAGTGAACAATTGCAAAAGGGAGTCACAAATTTATTAAAAACGGCTTCAACAAGCCTAACAGATCGGCTAAAACAAGCCTGCAACACATGAACAAGTTAAAATACTACTCACATGTACTCACATGAATACATGTGATTCAAAACGACACGAGGATGCCGTCCGCAGCTTGTGGAATAACTCCTGTGCCTGCTCCGGCTGAGATGTGCTCTCTCACTGCTTGTCTCATCCGGTTTGGTGTGTCTGAGTCTCTCCCCCCACTCGGCTACGTTCCGGTTTGTAACCGACAGGTCTGACAGACTCCTCACCACTGCAGTCACAGCAAGTTCACTGCTGACAGGAATCCTAGTTCCTCCCACCCTAACGCGTTTCGTGACGTACGAAATCCTGGTCTTCCAACTGGTTTGGTATACATATATCCTTTTTACCAGCAGGCGCCTATCAAAAACACATTCTTTTTTCTTTGTCATTGTTCTGACCAGGGGGTCAGTTGTTGTATTTTAGGCAGCCCCTTATGTGTAGTTAATATCCACACCCATGGTCTCTCATTGTGATTTTGTTTTATTTATCTAGTCAGCGCTACCTGTTCTGTTTTTTCCTGGTAATTAAAATGAGCAACACAAATGATGTGTCTTGCTTATGATTCAAGACTGGCTTCAATGTAGCTCAAAAGAACATTTAAAGGTTTAATAACCATAGGTTGGGACATCTAATTAAACAAATGACGTCTCTAGGCACCTTGACTAACCTGTTGTTGATTATACTCAAAAAACTGAATATCTAAAGTGCTAATTGTGTGATCAGTTTGGTGTATTCATGAACCCCTCTAGGTAATACTGAATCACATTTAGAAGATATTGCCAATAATACTCTGTTGAGAACTGATTGCGTTTTCAGCTGGTGTATTCATGAACACCTATTGAGAGAACTGAAATCACATACAGGCATAACACGCATTAACGTACGCAATGGGACCGGAGCATGTATGTAAGGTGAAAATGTACTTAAAGTGCAGAACTACCTTTTTTCCACTTATCGATGTACTGTACGGCAAACGTCATATACGTGCACAACTGATGTAAATAATGCATTTGTATCAGGCTCTATAGTTTCCCCGCTTGCGCACAGCTTCAGTACAGGTAGGGAGCAGGTATTGCTGTTCAGGACGTGCTGACAGGTGCATGCGTGAGCTGCCATTTGCCCATTGAATGATATGTCCTTACTCGCAAGTGTACTTAAAGTGAGTGTCCTTAAACCAGGGAATGCCTGTATGTAGTTATTCAATTAGCACAAAATAGAGGATTAAATGCAGAAAAATGTCCCAGGCCTGTCTGTAGAACACTGCTAAGTAAATGTTCAAAACACTCTCCTGTTCAGTAAGGTGTATGGATAAAAACTGCTACTGTAGTACTAATTTAATTATTTTTTATTTCTTTATCATTACGTTTGAGATTGTGTGGGTACGTGCTGTCTGTTTAGTAGTATTTTGTCCAAAATTATTTTAATTATCAAGACCATTAAAGGTTATGTTTTAATTTCTTCATTTACCCACATTTTTTGGTGAGTGCTATACCTAAAGGGGTCTTCTTCACTTGCTTCGGCAAGTTTCTGTTGCTCTTAAATAAAGATTGTCAACAAACAAAGTGCATACAGTAGCACTCAATATATGCAATATAAGGACATTCAAGAAGAATAGTGGTGCAACGGGAACAGGGAGGCACCCTAAACCCTCCACAGATATGTAGTGAAACGTGGAATTTCCCAGCACACAGTAAGATCGCAGACACGTGATTAGCTACTATATTGCAGAGTCCTGCCTGAAACTCCATTTGTATCATTGCGCTCGAGCTGTGAATCCAACAGACAGCTGAGCGCAACCAACTGGGGATAATATATTAGCCTAACTAACTGAAGTCTTGTAACGTGTTTTTCACGCAAAAAAATGCTATAGCCATTATTTTATTTTTATCTAAATCTTACTGAAAAGAAAAAACACGGCCACCTGAGTATATTTTTATTTTAATGGTGAAATACAATACATATTGGGCAATATTTACTAAGCAGTGTTCTGCTATAAGGCACCTTAATGCGGTGTTAGAGACCTCACAACCCATTAAAGTCAATGAACCATTAGGTGTCTTCCAGCGCCAGAAGGCGTCTTATGGCAGAACGCTGTTTTGTAAATATGGCCTGAAAGTATCCTATTCTCCACGTCACTGCGTGAGAATACGTCTCTGGCACTTGAATCGATTCACCTCCGGAGGCTTTAACCCACTCTTAAAGCACTGCTTCTGGAAAAGACACAAAATATTTTCAATCAACAATATCTTATAGATTCTTCTGGAAAATTATCTTTATTAAAATGGAAGTTCCCAGCACACAGTAAGAATGGAATAGTCAAGGAATATGCCAAATCAGATTTTAATGTGAAATAGTAGGTATACACATAAGTATATTGAGGGTCTGCAGTGTGAAGACAGAGACGGAACAGGGTGGGGGAGGGGGAAAGAAAAAGGGATGTAAGGGGGCAACGTTTTGGGGTGAGCCCCTTCTTCAGGCCTGTTCCCAGAGATCAACGGATCAATGGTACTTCCCTTAATCCCTGAGAATAAAACCTCATAGGTATCTGGAAGAATATTTTTCCTTATCTCCAATAATCTGCCTGCCCATCTCACACTAAAAGGGGCCTATATTTTATTTTCTCATTTTTTATTATTAAGGTACTTAAAGAACTTCTTAGGGTTGATCTAACTTTCTATTGCACTCTTTTTATCATTATCCATCTTTGCTAATTTGATTGCCCTTTTTCAATTTTTGTTACATTGCTTATAATTCTGATACGATGCCTCCGTCCCTTCTGACTTAAAGAATCTAAACGCCTTCCTCTTCTTGTCCATTTCCTCCCCTACCTGTTTATTTAGCCACATTGGTTTTGACTTATTTCTTTTATACTTATTACCCAAGGGTATACACTGATAAGTGTGCTTTTATAACTATCTTTTAGAGACTGCCCATTTATCTTCCATATTTTTCCCTGCAAAAATATCATCCCAATGTATTACTTGTTTATTAGCCCTCGGTTTATTAAAATCTGCTTTTCTAAAATTTAAGGTCTTTGTTGAACCCAAGTAATCTGTTTTTTGATAAGTTATTTCAAATGAGACCATGTTATGATCAGTGTTACCCAAATGTTCTAGGACTTGAATATTTGTTATGACTTCCACATTGTTTGATATTACCAAATTCAGTATTGCCCCTCTCCTGGTTGGTTCCTCAATAATTTAGGTTATATCATTGCCTTTAAGCACCCCCAAAAACCTGTTTCCTTTTGTTGTAATGCTAATCTCATTGTCCCAGTCTATGTCTGGATAAATAAAACCCCCCATTATGCAAACATGACCCAGTTTTGATGCTTTCTACATTTACAAAAGTATTTTAGCTTCCTCAATCTCACTAATTTCTATACACAAGGTCTCTACATTTTCATCATTCCCTTCGTAAACATCTTCCAATATTATAGGTTTTAGATCCGGTTTAACACATAAACATACTCCACCTCCTCTTCTATTTGCTCGATCCTTCCGAAAAAGGGAATAACCCTCAAAATTAACTGCCCAGTCATGAGTTTCATCCTACCATGTTTCAGTAATGCCTATGATATCATACTACTCCCTTGCAGCTATAAATTCAAGCTCCCCCATTTTGTCTCTCAGGCTTCTTGCATTAGCAAACATGCATTTCAGGGTTTTTTTCAGCCTGTACTATTATCTTATCTGCTCCTTCCTTTCTGCGCCAACTTTTGTTTAGTCTTTAGAAGTTTTCTATTATTATCTCTATGTACTATTGGTGTCTCACTGCTTGTCAAACTCGCACTTGCCCATATTCTACCTCCAAAACCCTTTGTTTCCTTTTCTATTATACTGCTCAACCCAGTTATAACGCGATCTGTTACAACGCAAATCTGCTTATAACGCGATGCAAGCGTGGCTCCCAATTTTTGTATTTATGAATACTTTACAACACGATTATTGGTATCTTAAATACTTTATTGTACAATGCATATAATTGTACATTTTTTCTAACGCAATCCGCTTATAGTGCGATGTGATTCTTTGGACCCCAAGCACACGTTATAAGGGGTTGAGCTGTATTTAGTTCATTATCTGTTTCATTTCCCTCCCTCTTTCATCCTATTTAAAATCTCCTCCAACCTTTTTAACATTCTCACCACTAGCACCGAAGATTCCTCTTCATTGAGGTGCAATCCGTCCCTAGAATATAGATGGCACCTCTCAGAAAAGGAGTCCCAGTGCTCTAAAAACCCAAAACCCTCCTTCCTACACCACTTTCTTAGCCATTCATTAACCTCCCTAATCTCTGACTGTCTCTCTGCGGTAGCGCATGGCACTGGTAGTATTTCAGAAAATACTACCGTGGAGGTCCATGCTTAAGCTTTTGGCCTAGATCCCTGAAATCATGTTTTAGGACCCTCCATCTTTCTCTAACTTTGTCATTGGTGCCAGCATGCACTAAGACCGCCGTGTCAATCCCAGCCCCCCCAACAATCTGTCTACCTGATCCGCAGTGTGCTGAACCCGAGCACCTGGGAGACAACAAACGGTTCGGTTCATGTGGTCACAGCAACAGATTGCCCTATCTACCTTCCTAATAATTGAGTCCCCTACCAGCACAATCTTTATTTGGTACCTGAGCAACAGAGAATAGAGAGTCAAGGGGTGCTCCAAACTTGTGACAACTAGTTCATAGAGTATTAATCTTCAAGGACCCCAATATAGCAGAGTGGGTTTAAATGAAATGGCCTGTGAGTCACTCATAACCATGTGTAAAATTATTGCGTCATGGTAGTTTATACAGTCCAAGTTAGAGTACCCAACTATGATGGTCAAACATAAAGATATGTAATCCTTACCCACTTCTGCTGTCTCTAGCGGTCCACTGTGGTGTGCCAGCCATTGAGGTAATCCAGATAACCGTAGAACAAGAAAGCAAACAGCGCACTGCCAGGGAGTCAGGTGGTGAGAAAATAAAATCCATTTATTTCAGAACATATCTGATAAAAAACATCACCCCAGTGGGGGTAACTAACAGCCTCCTACGCGTTTCGGACGGGTAGGTCCTTTATCAAGGAGTGTGGAAAATATGGCAATAAGGGTGTCTTATATACCCCTCACTAGATAAGAAAATATAAATCACCTGCAAAAAAAACATCTCAAAAAACCCATTGCGCATGCGCGTGACGTCACAAGGGGCGCCACCGTTGCCGATCAAATTTCCATCGGTAGGTACACCCCCCACTCGTCACGCGCATGTGGACCCACGAGAAGAGCACCTAATAGATATACTGCTAATTCATGATAGATAAAACAGCCCTGTAATGTTACAATCTAAAGGACTCGGCCCATTTCTCACTGCGCATGCGCGCGACGTCACGCGAGGCGCAACCGTTGCTAGCCACGCATCGGCAGATGGACACGCCCCCTGCTCACCACGCACATGCGCATAGAAGGGAAGGACACCCAATGGGTGTATACACAAGTAAATGTAAACAGAACAATGCTCCGCCCCCAAGGCCCGCCCCTACAGGCTCCCCATTGGTGTAGAGGTGCCACCCCTAAACCAATCAAAGATTGGAATGGGTGAAGCACACTCCCACCTACTCGGCACCGTTCCTGACTGCCCTGGAAGGTCAGGGATACATAAAAATAAATACCAGCACTTTTAATATAAACATAACACCATGATAATAAATATACATAGGGTATAAAAGTGCAAATACTATAAACACTAGGGGTAGGAAAGCCCCCTTGTTGCCTCACGTTCCACCAAAAAAAAAAAAAACATATACAACAACATTAAACATATACATCCACAAAATCCTTAGCTTTACATAAAAACATGTACATGAATTCTAACCAGAGCAGATTGATATCCTTATAGATTCTATACACCTTAATAATACAATAAATTAAAAAATTCTATGGATATCACACTGCTCCAGGAATGTGTACGTCCTCCCTGGAAGATGCAAAAGTGAACCCACAATGTTATTTAAAAATAATAATGATAATAAATACACTATTAATGAATTAAGTCAATTTATCAGAATGACTCCTAATATTGACTGATAATACTGTAAGTAGATCTTTATGTGGAAATATAGACACAGTCATTATGATCTAGACCATATAAAGGCTAAGATTCAGTCTTAAGCAGAATTATAAATAAACAGATTTATTTAGGTCAAAAAATGGCTCAGATTCCACTCAATATTCAGACAGCAGGGGGCTCTACTTTGTAACATAAATATCCAATATCCTACGGTCCAAAAGATTGAGAAAAACGCCTTTCCTCTCATTCAGAAAAACCCTTTCAATACCTCTCACCTCTTTTATCCCTCCTTTTTCACAAGTTGAAAAATGCTTCGAGACTGGGTGTGAACAGTCTTGTTTTTTTATTAACCTTATGTGTGCTAATATCCTAACCTTTAGGGATCTCGTTGTTCTTCCTACATAATTAATTCCACATTTGCACGTTAGAAGATATATCACGTACTGTGTGTCACAATTAATAAATGATTAAGTCGGAAATGAATGCCCACAGGAAGCACTTTCAAATTGGACTGAGGGTACATAAATTGGCAGATTTTACATCCTCCACATCTGAAGGACCCTTTTGTAATAAATTTTCTAGTATTCGTAGGTGTAGCCACATAACTTGGGGACACATAGGAAGCGATTGTCTTAGCTTTCCGATAAACAAACCGCGGACCTTTTGTGATATAATTTTTTAGACTCGTGTCTAGTGATAGGATATTCCAATATTTTCTAATAATCTTTTGAACTTGTTGACTACATTTGTTGTATTGTGTAATCATAAGTGGTATATCCTTACCTATGTGGCCTAAGTGTCCTTTTTTGTCCTTACTCCTATCTTCTTTAATTAAAACATTGGGTTGAGAAACCCTTAAGTCTGCTGTCTCATCTGTTCTTAGACCCCCTTTAGATTGAACATTCAACAAAGTCTCTCTATCAATACTTGATACTTCTTTCAGGGTTCTAGTAACATTTTTGGCATTATAACTCGTTGCTGGAATCGATGACTCAATTCCCCAGACTGTCTTGAGAAGCCCTCCTCAGTGGAGCAGTTTCTCCTCAGCCTGAGGAATTGGCCATTAGTGATACCTTTAATGACCATATGGGGATGGCAGCTGTCTGCTCTAAGTAACATATTTTTCGAATTTGGTTTTCAGAAAGTTTCGGTTTGAATATTTCTTTCAATATCTATGAACCTCAAGTGCCCCCACAGCTCCATTGCCCCTGAAGAAGTGACGTCAGAGTCACGAAACGCACGTAGGGTGGAGCTTGTTGAACGTGCTGCAACGTGCAGACCCTGTGGAAGGAAAGGAGGTTGATTGACGGGGAACGTCATCGGAGGAGGGACTAGGCGCTCCGAGTCGCGGCCACGAAGCGGGGACCCACGCCGGCTCCAGCCTCCCCCTGCAATCCCTCGACATCCTCCCATGTGAAGCGGACGGCACGTTGTAGGACACGCATAGGGCATTCTTGCATGTGAGTGCATGTTTTTATGCTTGTCATTTTTTAACAATAAATGGTATAGTGCTATACTATTGGTGCCCCTTTCTGTTCCCAATCGGTATGGTGATGCTGATGCTGGAAGTGTAAAGCGTGATACCAGCAGCAGGAATCAGTCGGAGCCAATCGTGGGGGGACTTAAAGAAACCTTTTGAGGCCCATTCTTATCTATTTTTAAGTAAGTAGATAGCAACGGTGGGGTCTTGGATTACTGACCATAGGGTACTGCGCAATGGTTGTTTTATTTGTATTTTCAGACCAGCATTCTGTGTAAAAGAACGGGACATTGTGGACTGTGGATCTTCTTTATACCATCTTTTGATTCATGGGACTACTCCGATTCGTCAGGTTTATTATCTGATATTGCGCCAGGGAATTATTGTCTGTGTTTTATCTGTGTCATTTGTTATCTCTCTATCTATGAACAATCGAAGGTCCAGATAGTCAATATGGTGCAAATCATATTTGTAAGTAAATTTTAAATTATTAGTTGGGGTGTACCTACCAATTGAAATTTGATCGGTGACGGTGGCGCCCCTCGTGACGTCACGCGCATGCGCAATGGTTTTTTTGAGACTTTTTTGCAGGTGATTTATATTTTCTTATCTAGTGAGGGGTATATAAGACACCCTTATTGCCATATGTTCCACACTCCTTGATAAAGGACCTACCCGTCCAAAACGCGTAGGAGGCTGTTTGTTACCCCCCCTGGGGTGATGTTTTTTATAAGATATGTTCTGAAATAAATGGATTTTATTTTCACACCACCTGACTCCCTGGCAGTGCGCTGTTTGCTTTCTTGTTCTACGGTTATTTGGTATCTGAGCATCCTGAGTCCCCACTGTGCTGGAGGAACTATTCAGCTGGCTGCTAGAGGAATCAGTCTCCCCCAGCCTTGTTATTTCTGCCTGACCCCCAATATCTACACTCAATATGGCAAATCTATTGGGATGGGACAGCTCAGAAATGACCTGCCTCTCCCTATAGCCCCTGCTTCCCCTCCTAACTGTTACCCAGGTACAGACGAGACAACGAGTATGCTAAAGCTTGCCTTAAACTAGCCCGGTTACATGCTGGGTACATGCTGGGTGTAACCTGGCTAGTTTAAGGCAAATTTAAGGCATTTCTGCATTGACTAATGATCCATCGGATTAACACAGCAGGGGTCCCTGGCAGTCCCATTCAGTTTAGTTTTATTTTATTAATTACTATTAAAGGATTTTAAGTCAACCATATTCCATTACACATCGGACCAGTACTTTGTCTTCTACTGCACATTAACGGCTGATTGAGGTTCTATCCCCCACAGACATAGAGTGCATTTCTTAGGGACTTATCCAGGCGGCAGTGTCTTTGCTCCATCTGGTGTTACTTCTACTCATCGCCAAGAGCGAGCCTGGACCGTCAGCACCCTGAGAGAATAAGGTAAACTGCTGAGCACCCAGATACCCCTAAGCAGAACTCCTGCTTATAGAGACAGTAATGTACTTGGGACTGTTTATTTTTGGTGTTTCCCAAGCTGCGGGGGGAGCGCTTGATAGGGGTGTTACATATACAACTGGCGACTGCTAATACAATTAGAAAGCTCTCTCTCCATGTTGTAGACATGTTGCTTGTGGCAGGAAGCTCAAACCAGAGAGACAGACACAGAGGGCCTCATTCAGAAAGCGTTCATAAGCCACTTATCAAGCACTTATCACCTAAAATGCCTACTGCTATTCAGTAAGCAGTGATAAGTGGGTGATAAAAGACTGAATTGCTCAAAAAAAATTGGTCATAAAATAAATCACCGAGGCAGAGGTGATAAGCAACTTATCACCACTTTTCGGCATGTTCATAAACTCGTGAAATTCTAGTAGCAGTGATTTGGCAATGAACGCCTATCACCACTCTAGTATGGTGATTTTATTACAAAATTCTCATGCCAGAAAAAGTTGGCATAAAGGTGATGGAATCCTGCAGAGAAGCAGCGAGATGGGACTTAGAAAAAAAATGCATTTTTCCTGCATAGTATTTATGCCGGGAATCTCTGGAGCTGATATCCATTAATATTAGCACCAGAGACCCCTGGCATGAATCCTGTGCAATAAAAATGCATTTACAGTAAACTTCATTACCCTAGCGGATAGCCTCAGGGACCCCCTACTTCCGAGATACAGGCCCCGTTATGGGGGGCCAGTATCTCCTAGGCATTTAAATGTCCGCGTCAAGTGACCATGGGAATAAAATGCATAGGAGATACCGGCACCCCATAACGGGGCCTGTATCTCGGGAAGTAGGGGTCCCTGAGTCTGAAACCAATGCCGTTCAGCTCAGGAGACCCCCTGCTCATCTAAACTATTAACAAAATTAAAATTTATACACATAAATTTCGGGCGATATTTGCACAGGGAGAGACGGCTCTCTCAGAGCAGCTCTCTCTGCAGCAGATACAACTCGCCGGGTAAGGCCTTTTCAGAGGGTCATTCATCAGATCATCAGCTTATCACCTGTTTTTTTAATTTTGCTATGACAGGTAATGAAGGCTTTCTGAATACCGTGATAGCAACGCTCGTAAAAAGGGTGATTTAAATGGTACGGTGATTTTTTTTATGAACCTTCTCTGAATGAGGCCCAGAGACTTTTCTTTCCAGCTACTACTAAACTTAGGGGGTTGCCTATGATTGGGCAAATATGGTATGTGTAATGTATAATGTGAGACCTGAATGATGAATCAGATGGGTAAGAAATGCACAGCGTATGATGGTGGGACTGTGTAACTTGTGACAGATAATTAATGTACTTCTGTGTGTTCCTGATATTTACAGTGCTAAGAAGCTTCATCCCATGATGTACCATCTGCATGATTTAATTACACCCCTGGGGTTAATATCTATTCAGGATGTAGTGTAGTATACACACTGCAGCTCAGCAAGGTCTTAATTAATCTTTTCCTTACTGACACTGAGGCCTGGGAGTGTTAATATGTGACATTAGAATCCTTGTGGTCAAATAAAGTTATGTATGTTAATGTTAATATCGGTTCTCGTGACCTGTGTGAAGGACTTAAAAGTACGTGCAAGACTTATCCAATATCAAAACAGAGGCAGCAGAAAGATTCACCAAAGACTTGCAATGGATTCCAGTCTCCACAAACATTATCATGATAAAGAATTTGATCCAAAAGCATATACAGAGGCATTCTTCTGTGATGAAGCATTTCCCTTGATAGATGAATGCATGGAATTCCCTTTGAAAAAATTGCATGAAATGATCTCTTCAGGTTTGTATATTTATTGTTGTAATAGAATTAATTTGTGGTGACTGTCTGATATTTGTATATACAGAAAAAGAATGCATATTTATTACACTTATATAAAAATGTATTTACTAATCATTTTTTATTAACTAATTTTAAATGTAAAGCCAATACACTCTATATATGTGATTTGCCTCCAACCCGCATCTTCACATTCATTAATTAAATACCATGGGGGTTATGTATAAAAACGTGTTTTTTCTAAATATAAAGTAAAAGTGCAGGGTACACGAACAAAGTTCAATAATAGTGCTCCAATGACAGTCGGTCACATTTATATAATAATTCACAATTTTCTTGATTGTAGAGAACAGTTCATAAAGGTGTAGTCATATGTAGGTGAGTATAGTGGTATATAGGTGAGCGTGAGACATAGACATATATATAATGTCCTGGTGAGTGCAGTAGATGGGGAAGTATGAGCTCCAAACACTGGACTACCAATAAGGACAATGTCTAAACACGCCTGTAGACACCTTAGAAAATACCTCCCAATGAATGGTAAAGTTCAATAACTCACATAGACTTGTCCCGTTTTCTTCTGGTGGGCGTGCATCCGCAATGGAGTCAATCTAGTAGTATCCACGAGGCGCGGTGAGGCAGAGCACAGCTAGACAAGGACTTCACAGGATTCCAGTGATGTGGTAAAAAAACTTCTTTATTGAGGCATCATGGTGCAGACAGGAACAGGAGAACTCTTACTCTTACGCGTTTCACGCCTATTTCAGCGCTTCGTCAGAGAGTAAAGAATGAATGTGCTGTGTCCCTCTCTTATAGAGCACACTAAGTGCTTGAAATTGCATACAGCCGCCATAACCGGAAACCGGAAGTGACGTGGCTTCGCCCGAGAACCGGAAGTGACGTAACGGGATGGAAACAGCTCCATGTTTGTTTACAAACAAACCCTGTCGTCATGGTAATGGCAAGTCACTTCCTGATTCGGGAGCAATGAAAATCATATACAGAGGTGAACACAGCACAGATATCCCGCTAGACAAGTGAACAGAATTAAAAAGACGCGGTGATAGTTGACCAATAATTATTTCTGTTTTTAAATATCACCGCGTCTTTTTAATTCTGTTCACTTGTCTAGCGGGATATCTGTGCTGTGTTCACCTCTGTATATGATTTTCATTGCTCCCGAATCAGGAAGTGACTTGCCATTACCATGACGACAGGGTTTGTTTGTAAACAAACATGGAGCTGTTTCCATCCCGTTACGTCACTTCCGGTTCTCGGGCGAAGCCACGTCACTTCCGGTTTCCGGTTATGGCGGCTGTATGCAATTTCAAGCACTTAGTGTGCTCTATAAGAGAGGGACACAGCACATTCATTCTTTACTCTCTGACGAAGCGCTGAAATAGGCGTGACACGCGTAAGAGTAAGAGTTCTCCTGTTCCTGTCCGCACCATGATGCCTCAATAAAGAAGTTTTTTACCACATCACTGGAATCCTGTGAAGTCCTTGTCCAGCTGTGCTCTGCCTCACCGCGCCTCGTGGATACTACTATAAAGTAAAAGTGCATTGGGTCAAAAAGGCGTTTTATCACCTGAAATAATAACAATAGCAACATATGTTGCTTTCAGTGAGATCAAATGTAACACAGATAATGTGTCATTTAGATATACACTCATGTTCTTATTACCTGCAGCATGAAATATTTTCTTTTTTTATTGTATTTTGATATTAGGAAGGTTTTTTAATAACCTAAAATGCTTGTTAATTATGTGTGTGTGTGTGTGTGTGTGTGTGTGTGTGTGTGTGTGTGTGTGTGTGTGTGTGTGTGTGTGTGTGTGTGTGTGTGTGTGTGTATGTGTGTGTGTGTGTGTGTGTGTATGTGTGTATATATGTATGTATTATGTATTATGTATATATGTATATATTTATGTATGTATGTATGTATGTATGTATGTATGTGTATGTATGCATGTATATATGTATGTATCTATGTATGTATGTATGTATGTCTCTATTTATATAGTGAAAAACAAAGATAATGCTGCACACCACAATTGTAAAAAATACTTGCTGTTACCGGTGCTCCTGGAACTGGGGAGTTCCTGACAGTGACAAACTCCAAAACAGACAAAAAAAGGAAGGTTCCAGGGCACAACGGATTTTCTAAAGAATTTAATAGAAGAGGCACAACGTTTCAACCACCACATGTGGTCTTTCTCAAGTGAAGATAACTTACTAATACTAACAGTCCACTACTTATAGCCCATACCCCAGGTGCAGTCATTTGAAATCTTCCGGTCTCCTTCACTGATGGCTGATCATACTGCGCATGCGCGCGCATGTCCGTGACGTCATTTCCGGCGGAAGTCCTGCCATTCGATAGGACCGCCTCTCAGTAGCTGTTCCTCACTCTGGAGATTTCGGCATCCCATCCAGGCGCATGCGCGAGCGCATATCCGACATCCCTCCTCTGGCTATTGACGTCATCCTGTAGAGCTGTGCTCTCCATATAACCCGTCTGTCCCAAGAAGTTCTGCTGTAAGCCATGCACTTATAAAAGTGACACCTGTAGTCCTGAAATGCTTTTTGTGCAATAAAGTCGATTATTGCTCTTCTGGCACCATGTCTGGGATCTTTGTGAGGGGTGGGCAGCAAGCATGTAGTGGTACATAAGGGGGGGGGGGGAGAAAGAAAAGCCATCAGTGTAAGCACAGTGAAAACATATAAAGTGACACTCACTAAATTCCCAGGTTTAAACATAACCATGGAGAAGTGAGGAAAAAGGAAAAGGTAACTAATAGAGGTTATTAACAAAAATAGTTAATGTCTTTTTGGAGGCAAAATGCGGAGAAGATCAGCATCAACAGCAAAATCACAGAACTATAGCGACCTAAACCATTGATGTTTTATCTAATATTAATAAAACTGTTAAGGGAGATGTAATCATTAAGGCCCCTTGGATATACGGTGTTGAGTGTAAATGTCCAGAAAGCTTCACATTGCAAAAGGGCAGTGTCTTTATCTGCCCAAGATGAAGGTCTTTTGAACCTGATCAATGCCCATTAATTTCAATGATGACATTGTATGATTAAATTCTGTACAGTGCCTAATTAAGACTGTTTCCTCTTTTTTGGCGTTAATTTTGCTGCGGTGTTCGATGAAACGCGTTTTTAACATTCTGTTAGTCTTACCAACGTAAACCAAACCACATGGGCATTTAATTGTGTAAATTACGTTGGTCATGGTACATGTGATCCTGTAATTGATCTTAAATTTTTTCCCACTTCTGGGATGATGAAATTTGTCCCCAGTGTAAAGACTATTGCAGATAGTGCACCCGTGCCATTAATAACACCCTGGTTTTACCTGGAGAAAATGTGTTGTATGATAATGTTTGATATCATCTGCAGAGATCAGGATATCTTTGATGTTACGTCCTCTCTGATATGCAAACCTTGGTCTCTCTTTACACACCGTATTCAGTACGCCATCGTGTTGTAGTACACCTCAATGCTTATTAATGCTGTCTTTAATAAACCTACTGGCTGTGGTGTACTGTATTTGCTTACTATATTGATTCTTTCAGTCTCATCCCTGTGTGGAGTATCCGCGACCTCTTTACTAAAGGCCCTCTCAATTTTAGATTTCTTATATCCGCATTGCAGGAATCTAGTTTTAATATCATCCAGTGTGGTATTCAATCTTTCGGGTCTATCCACAATCCGTGCTGCCCTTATTTTTTGGGAATAGTGCAACATGTTTTTAAGCGATATTGGATGAAAACTAGACCCCCATAAGGTGGAATTCCTTTCTGTGGGTTTCCTATACAAGTCAGTGTGCAGGACCTGCCCATCAAAGACCTGCCCATCAGTGTGCATGACCTGCCCATCAAAGACCTGCCCATCAGTGTGCATGACCTGCCCAGGAAAGAGATTTGTTTATCGCTCCAATTTTTTGTGAAGTGCATAGGAGTGGGAATTTGCTCTAAATAATCAAATTAGTAAGTTCATCATCGGTACCATCCCATATGAAGAACAAGTCATCGATGTACTGTACCGACAGTAAAAAAGAATCTTATTTCCATAAACAGTATTTTAAATATACAGTAGCGACATCTTTTATTGCACTGAATGCCGCCGGCAAGCCGGGATCTACCCCAGCTGCCGCCAGTAACAACCGCGCGCCGCCGCGTTTCCCCCACGCACCCCCCCTCCACTTCGCGCGCAATTTTCCTCCCTTCCCGACCCCGTACCCGGCTCCTGCTCTGCCCCTCTGCTTCCCCGCACCCCCGCTTACCTTAATTTGATCTCCAGGGGTGTCGGGGAAGCCTGCGGAAGCCGGGGAAGACGGGGAAGCCGGGCGCGCATGTTACTGTGACGTCACAGTGCGCCGCCACGCGCCGCGGCTACCCGCTTCCCAGACGCATGCAGCCGGCGGCTTTTACTCGAATAAAAGCTGCCGCTGCTGTATCTGTTTTCAAAATCAGCCATGTATAGATTGGCATAGGAGGGGGCTACGTTGCTCCCCATTGCTCCCCTCCTATGCCAATCTATACATGGCTGATTTTGAAAACAGATATATTTAAAATACTGTTTATGGAAATAAGATTCTTTTTTACTGTCGGTACAGTACATCGATGACTTGTTCATCATATGGGATGGTACCGATGATGAACTTACTAATTTCTTTGATTATTTAGAGCAAATTCCCACTCCTGTGCGCATCACAAAAAATTGAAGCGATAAACAAATCTCTTTCCTGGATGTTCTTATATCCTTTGATGGGCAGGTCCTGCACACTGACTTGTATAGGAAACTCACAGATAGGAATTCCACCTTATGGGGGTCTAGTTTTCATCCTGTATCGCTTAAAAACATGTTGCCTTATTCCCAAAAAATAAGGGCAGCACGGATTGTGGATAGACCCGAAAGATTGAATACCACACTGGATGATATTAAAACTAGATTCCTGCAACGCGGATATAAGAAATCTAAAATTGAGAGGGTCTTTAGTAAAGATTTTGCGCATAATTCACATAGAGATGAAGCCGAAAGAATCAATATAGTAAGCAAATACACCACAGCCAATAGGTTTATTAAAGACAGCATTAATAAGCATTGAGGTGTACTACAACACGATGGCGTACTGAATACGGTGTGTAAAGAGAGACCAAGGTTCGCATATCAGAGAGGACGTAACATCAAAGATATCCTGATCTCTGCAGATGATATCACACATTATCATACAACACATTTTCTCCAGGTAAAACCAGGGTGTTATAAATGGCACGGGTGCACTATCTGCAATAGTCTTAACACTGGGGACGAATTTCGTCATCCCAGAAGTGGGAAAAAATGTAAGATCAATTACAGGATCACATGTACCATGACCAATGTAATTTACACAATTAAATGCCCATGTGGTTTGGTTTAAGTTGGTAAGACTAACAGAATGTTAAAAACGCGTTTCATCGAACACTGCAGCAAAATTAACGCCAAAAAAGAGGAAACAGCCTCAATTAGGCACTGTACAGAATTTAATCATACAATGTCATCATTGAAATTAATGGGCATTGATCAGGTTCAAAAGACCTTCATCTTGGGCAGATAAAGACACTGCCCTTTTGCAACGGGAAGCTTTCTGGACATTTACACTCGACACCGTATATCCAAGGGGCCTTAATGATTACATCTCCCTTAACAGTTTTATTAATATTAGATAAAACATCAATGGTTTAGGTCGCTATAGTTCTGTGATTTTGCTGTTACTGCTGATCTTCTCCGCTTTTTGCATCCAAAAAGACATTAACTATTTTTGTTAATAACCTCTATTAGTTACCTTTGCCTTTTTCCTCACTTCTCCATGGTTATGTTTAAACCTGGGAATTTAGTGAGTGTCACTTTATATGTTTTCACTGTGTTTACACTGATGGCTTTTTTTTCTCCCCTCCCCCCTTATGTACCACTACATGCTTGCTGCCCACCCCTCACAAAGGTCCCAGACATGGTGCCAGAAGAGCAATAATGGACTTTATTGCACAAAAAGCATTTCAGGACTACAGATGTCACTTTTATAAGGGCATGGCTTACAGCAGAACTTCTTGGGACAGACGGGTTATATGGAGAGCACAGCTCTACAGGATGATGTCAATAGCCAGAGGAGGGATGTCGGATATGCGCTCGCGCATGCGCCTGGATGGGATGCCGAGATCTCCAGAGTGAGGAACAGCTACTGAGGACCGGACCTATCGAATGGCAGGACTTCCGCCGGAAATGACGTCACGGACATGCGCGCGCATGCGCAGTATGATCAGCCATCAGTGAAGGAGACCGGAAGATTTCAAATGACTGCACCTGGGGTATGGGCTATAAGTAGTGGACTGTTAGTATTAGTAAGTTATCTTCACTTGAGAAAGACCACGTGTGGTGGTTGAAACGTTGTGCCTCTTCTATTAAATTCTTTAGATAATCCGTAGTGCCCTGGAACATTTCTTTTTTTATTTATATAGTGCCATTAATGTACAATGCGCTTCACAGCAGTAATACACATGGCAATCATATAAATAACAATATAAATAAACACACACATTCCCAGCTTGCTCTAACTCCAACACCCACCAAACTATATATATATATATGCACAGGCTCATGACGCTACGGCCAAAGGGTTTAACTAAATAATCAAGTAAATATTATTATTATTTATTGAAGTATTTAAACTTTATACTTATTACTTTATATGTTTTGTCAATTGGATGTAACTTTTGTTTGTAAACAATATAAATAACACATTAAAGGGGAGAAGTGCTTCAGACAAAAGTTCCATTTAGGAAAAGGAGTCCCTGCTCCAAAGAGCTTACAATCTAATTGGTTGGTAGAAAGAATGTATATATACAGTAGGAGGCATTCTGATAAGTGCGTCTGCAGGGGTCCAAGGTTTATGTATGATGTGTTAATTATCAGCCATGGAGCTATTCATATGCTTCCTTACACAGTTGTGTTTTGAAGTGGGTATTAAAGGCGGATAAAGAGGCTACTATTCAGATATTGAGGGGAAAGGCATTACAGAGGTGTGGGGCAGTGAGGGAGAAAGGCTTTAAGGTGGGAGAGGGCTTTAGATACAAAAGGGGTAGAGAGAATATATCCTTGAGCAGAATGCAAGATTCAGGATGGTACATAACGAGAAATTAGGGCTGAGATGTAAGGAGGAGCAAGATTGTAAAGTTTTAAAGAGAGGAGAAGAATTGATTGTGTGATATGGGGTTTGGTTTGAAGCCAGCAGAGGGATTTCAGCAGGGGAGATGCTGAGGCAGATTTCTGAAATAGTAGAGTGATTCTGGCTGCAGCATTTAGGATTGTAGGAGATCCAGGAAAGCCAGACACCAAGTCCAGACTCTCTTAATGATATAGCTGCGTAGTGACAGAGGGCGCAGGTACAGTGGCGACACAGTTTATTACACTGCGGCCAGATCCGCAAGCCGGGAGATTTCCCGGCTTGCTAGTGGCCGCCCCTCGGCGTGCCGCGCGTCATAGACGCGTGGTCACGCGTCTTCGGGAGCCTGCGCCCCCTGCACGCACGTCCAGGGCTCCCCGAGGGAGCCCTGGTGTCCCGCGATCGCGGGACGGCGGCAGGGGGTTCCGGGGGACCCGGCGGACCCGGCAGCGGTAGGGAGAGCGCCCCGATCGGAGGGCGCTCTTCCGCTGCTTCGGCGCGCGCCCGTCACCCTCGGGCGCTCGCCAGGCTACTGCTGCGGCCAAGAACGGGCAAATGCTCGAATAAACTTGGCCGCAGCAGTAAGAAAGGAGTTCATGTGAACTGTGAAGTGGCGAAGGAAGTAGAGATGAAGATATATGAATAGAGTTAGAAACATAATGAGACTGGTAAAACGAAGCACGTATTTTGAAAAGAAGTGAGATCAAAGCAAATAGAAACTGTTTTGGCGGCAAGGCAGCAATAGTTTAGAGCTGAGATGTGCAGTCTGGGATAGATAATATCCTTCTTTCCAGCGTAGTTTAAATCCAGGATTCAGGGCCAGTAGGTGTTGTATTTGTCACGGTGGACCAGTACTTATTAACACTTTTATATTTTTGCGATTCTCGATTGAACACAACAAGGCGGGCAAAATAAATTGTCATTTATTTCATTAATAGACAAACACACGACAACCTCAGAATACAATTTATAATCACTTACTGGGGTGTGTAAACAAAATAAATTGTCCTTTCCATAAAAGCTGAAGAAATAAAGTCTCTGGCATAAAGTTCTTTTGGCTTGGTTGCAAGTTGCCAACCAAATATTTCTGCCAAATGAAAGACGTTCGTTTTTATTCATTAGAATTCATTCGAGAGTCACCAGGGCTAACGAATTTCTGAAGTAGGGGTAAATCTGTAGTTACGATCATGTTAACCCCTTGCGTTCTGGAACTGCTACCACTGTACTTGAACGGAATCTTGAGCAAAGCTTGGATAAGTCATGAATCACACTGCGGATAGCTCGGCAGGCATGGTTATAGAGTTTACAGTCCTATCCCTAACATGCAAGCCCAATCCCCTCCATGGGAACATTTAACCCACCAATCCCTGTTCTGCCAGGAGTTTGTAAGAAGGGCAAAAGTTTCTTCCTGGCCACTTGCTACTTAGCATATGCCACCCTGCTTCCTTAATGAATGCCACTCAGTCTACCTTACTCCTATATATATATATACGTTCTGTATGTGTGGGGGACACCAAACAATATGTATGGGCTTAGTACATCCTTAGCTAGCTGCACTCCAAAAATTAGAGTGCTAGCTTGCTCCTTGTGTCTGAAATACAATTGTCCAAATTTGCATACATTGCTATTACTGCAGCTATGGACTGCGCAGCAAAATGGAGACAATAAAGATGATGGAGGGGAAAAAATGATATTGGGGTGACAATTCACTTTAACCCCTTCCGTCCCAACAGGATTAAGGTTAATAGCAGTGGTGTAGGGGAAAACACATCAGGGTGATGCACATACATTTAACCCCTTTCAGTCCCAAAGCAATTTAGGGTTAATCACTGCAAAACAGGGACAATACGGTGTTGTAGGGAAAAATATGACATTTGTGGTGTACATAGAATGAACCCCTTCTGTCCCAACATGATTTAGGGTTAATCAGCCGGGCATACTGCCTTTATTATTGGCCTGATTAACCCCAGATCGTCACAGTATTGTCCACTTGTTTCACTCCTATTGAACTCCCTGTTTAACTCCACACTACAAGCTACTTAAAAAAGGGCTATTTTAAATATTTAATTCTTTAAATGCAGGCTGCTACATAGTATATACATAAATATAATGAACGGGTATTTTATTTTTTATAACTGTTGATGCAGGGCGTGTGAGAGGAGACACATTGATTGATATCTCTTTGGGTCCATTAATTTACCATCTGTTATCCGCCTGTGATATCTTCAAGGAGATTATTGTGGTAGAATTTACTGAGCCCAATATCCAGGAATTTGAGAAATGGCTTAAAAAGGATCCAGGGACTGCTGATTGGTCATATGCAGCAAAGGCTCTTTGTGAACTAGAAGGCAACAGGTAACATATTTCCAAGTACTTTATTACAAGACAAATAAAAGCTGTATGTGCCAGTGAACATCTCATCTTCATGTTCCATCATTTATCAGCTCGGAAAAGTTACATAGTAGATGAGGTTGAAAAAAGACATTCGTCCATCAAGTTCAACCTATGCTAAATTTAGAAACCAGATACTTTATCCTATATCTGTACTTACTTATTGATCCAGAGGAAGGCAAACAAAAAAACTCCAATGACATATCATCCAATGATATCTCATAGGGGGAAAAATAAATTGCTTACCGACTGCAAGAATTGGCAATCAGATTACTCCCTGGATTAACATCCTTCCCATGTTGATTTATTTCGTATATCCCTGTATACCTTTCCTTCCTAAAAAAAGATGCCCAACCTTTTAATGAACAAATCTATTGTATCTGCCATCACAGTCTCCATGGGTAATGAATTCCACATTTTAACTGCCCTTACTGTGAAGAACCGTTTCCTTTGTTGCTAGTGAAATCTCCCTTCCTCCAACCTTAAGGGATGACCCTGAGTCCTTTGTACTGTCCTTGGGATAAATAATTATTTTGAAAGCTCATTGTATTGTCCCCAAATATATTTGTATGTAGTTATCATATCCCCTCTTTGTCGCCTCTTTTCTAATGTAAATAAATCTAATTTAGCTAGCCTCTCCTCATAAGTTAGATTGTCCATCTCCTTTATTAATTAAGTTCTAACTGTCCTTTATTATAAGCTCTTTTCTCCTGGTCATTCCCCATTAATTTAATTAAGGATCATTACCTTATAGTTTGCCTTACATTATACACTATTTTGTATAGATTCTTCTGTCCCAATGTTTACATTTTATACCTAATGCTTTTATCTTTGTATTGTATTATAATTATTTATATTCTAACGTCTGTATACTCATTATGTAAAGCACTGAGCAAAGAACCGGTGCTATGAAGCAGTTAGACATATACATGTTTTTAAAACACACATTTTAAGTCCCGATGCACACCAATGCATTACAGATGTCAGAGAACTGTGAGCACAAAATCCAGCCTATTGTATGTCTCAATCTTTATAGCATTAACCAGGGCCGCAGACAGATTTCCCAGGGCTCAAGACTAGAGTTATGTCTAGCCCCCCCCCCCCCTCCACCCCTGTGTTGGTGGTATCGCGAGGCCCCCACCCATTTCACACCTCATGGGCACCCGCTATTTCTCCCCCTCTGCCCAAGTATTTCTATCCCCTCCGTCTGACTCCCTCTTCCTCAATCACCCCCTCCTGCCTCACATGTATTTCTTTCCCCTGCATCCTACTCTCTCTTTTGCACACTCCCTCACCCCCTCTCTCCTCTCACTCACTCCCACCTTCCATTAATAACCCCTCTCACACAATCCCCCACACAAAATACATATTAAAAAGACACACGCTAACCCCAATACATATTAAAAAGGCCCCCGCAATACCCCTCTCTACCCCAATGCATATTAAAATACTACCACTCCAACCCCCAATAAATATTAAAATACCACCAATCCCCCCCAATAAATATAGTGTGTGCGTTTGTGCGTGCGTGCGTGTGTGTGTTTTAAGTGATGGTGGGTGAAAAAGGCAAGAAGAAAACTCCACCGTATTGCATACAGCAAATAAAAAGATCACTTGTGAACACATTCACATGTCTTAGGCAGGTCTGCAACCCTGCCTTTCACCATTATCCCCAGCATACAGTGCTTCCACTGCAGCAAGGGATTCTGGGAAATGACAAGCAAATGAGCACACAATGTGTCACCTTTTGTCTGAAAACCATTGTTACATGGAGCCCATATAAGCTAATGCTCGCTGTTAACACAGTTTTAAAGCACAGCATTGGAATCAGATACAAAGCCAGAGAAACCATTCACAGACATGTTTCAACCTTAATGGGTATCATCAGTGTGAAGTTGCTTGTACTGCTGGCTTTGCATTTTCAAGACTGTAGGGTTTACCATCCCCCATAACTTAAAACGTGACTGCAAGAGGTGGACAAGAAACTGTATTTCAGTTATCAATGAGATTCCTTCTATGATAAATCTGGTGCAGTTTTTGCACTGTTGTCCCTATTTTGCTGACCTTGGGATAGACCCCGTAATGCTAAACTTGCTGCAGCAGTCTGTGAGTGACTCCAATGATTTACACTTTCATTCTTGATTTAAAGTAACACAGGTTATTCCTACAGAAAGCTGCAATGTCCATGTCATGGGAAGTATTGGAGTAAAGGTGATCCATATAAAGGAATAATGGGGGACATGTATTGCTGAGATCTGCTGATACAAATAGCACATGCTTCAGCTAGTAATGAGATAAAGGTCCACATTACCTTGCACTGAATATTCTGCCATTGTGAAAGGGCTTCCATATGCATTTTATAACTTTGTGCAACATATTTAGCTCATCTCTATTGTCAATCGTCTGACTTTCACATATATGTGTAGCCCTAGTGCCCCAGCTATCCTCTTTTCTATGGCCCTAACTGTATAAGTACTGCTAGACCGAGGTACTGTGGGGGATAAACTCTCTCATGGAGACCTAGCTTGTTGTTACAGCCTGGATACACTATTGCTGTATCCAGGGGCTGGCCTAACAACAACCAGAGAGTGATCCTTTGGGAGGATACCGGCTGGGTCACATGCCCATGATGTGATGCCTCAGTATTGGACCTGTCCTGTTATGGGGTAGCGTTACAACCCCCTCCCCTGGGGTACAAAAGCTGACAGTCTCCAAGAAGTCAGAGCTTTCTTCCCTCGCTCTGTGGAGTGGAAGCACTTGAAAGAGCTGAGAATGGGCTTGCAGGGCCTCAAGCCCGGTGGGTACTACTTCAGGGAATGTGCCTGTCATAACTGTATGTATGCTGCAAACAAAGATCCAGTTGAACACATCTGTTGTGGCTACTTGAATGGAACACTACATGAGTAGTGTGGAGTTAAACAGGGAGTTCAACTTGAGTGAAACAAGTGGACAACAACTACTGGCCCTGATTCCTGGATTTTGAACGGCGCTGGAAAGGAGGACATTATCTATTCCATACTGTGTTTCTTGGCACTAAACTATTGCTGCCACTACTGTTTTTATTTGCTTTGACTTCACTTCTTTTCAAAATACGCCCCTCCTTCTACCAGCCTCATTATGTCTCTAACTCTATTCATATATCTCCATCTCTCCTTCCTTTGCCACTTCTCAGTTCACATGAACTCCTTTCTTACCTGCGCCCCCTAACACCACACAGCTATACCCCCTGCACTAAATCACACCCCTACAAATCAGCCTCACACATTCTCTTTCTATCCATGCTTCTCCTCCTCGCTTCTGGGGATATCTCTCCTAATACTGGTCCCTGCCTTATTTCTGTATGCTCCCATCCTCGCCTTCCACATACAACTTCTTCTCCTTCGGGTGTTAACCCCTCTAACCTCATACCCATCCCCTGTCACCCTCCTTCCTCTCTCCCTTTCTCATGTGCCCTTTGGAATGCACGCTCCCTTTCCACCAAGTTCCTTTCTGTGCATTACTTATTTTTCTTTCACTCTGCTTCTCTTTGCTTTAACTGAGACCTGGCTCACTCAGTCTAATTCTGCACTGGAAGCTGCCCTCTCTTATGGTGGCCTTTCTTTCTCCTACACTCCGTGCCCTGATGGTAGAGGTGGAGGCGTGAGGCTCCTGCTCTCCTCTCTCTGCTGTTACCGTACCCTTCTTATTCCACCCTCTCTTATTTTTCTCTCATTTGAGGCTCACACTGTCCAGAACTTTTCTCCTCTCCCTGTCCACGTGGTGGTTATCTATCGCTCACCTACCTGTACTCATCCCTTCCTGCCTTTCTCTGTCACTTTGAATCCTGGCTCTCTTTCTTTCTCTCCTCAGACTCCCCTGTTCTTCTCCCTGGGGACTTCAATTGCCACATTGATGACCCCTCTCTCCCTTGGCCTTCTCGCTTTCTCTCTCTAACCTCTTCTTTTGGCTTTCAACAGTGGACTGCAGCCAGCACCCACAAAGATGGCCACTATCTAGACCTGATTTTCACTAAAAACCTCTCTCTCTGATTTCTCCATTTCCCCTTTCTCCTCTCAATGACCATCACCTCATCTCTTTTTCTCTTTCTCTCTTCTCCCCTTCTCCACCTCCATCTACACCTTGCTTCTGCAGAGACCTGCGCTCTATTAACCTACCAGCTTTTGATTCCACTTTACGCTCCACCCTCTCCTCTCAGCTCTGCTCCAGACCCTGACAACCTAGTAAGGAACTACAACTCTGCCCTATCCTGCTCTCTTGATCTACATGCCCCGCTTTCTGTCTGCTGTTCTCGCCCTTCTACCCCCAGACCCTGGATTAATTCCCACACGCGCATGCTGCGTTCCTGTGCTCGTTCATCTGAACGCCTCTGGAACACATTATCGCAGACTTCCTTCACTACAAATTTATGCTATCCTGTTTCAACTCTGCCCTCTCTCAGGCTAAACTAAACTACTTTTCCTCACTCATCAACACGCACAAGTCTAATCCACGCCGACTCTTCTCTGTCTTTGAATCCCTACAGACCACCCTATGCAATCTGTTCTTCTTCCTCCATCTCACATCAGGACTTTGCCGACTATTTCAAGGAAAATGTGGAATCCATGTCAGGCCATCCCCTCTGTATCCTCCTCCCATCCTACACCTCTTCCTATCTCTCCTCCTGCATTTCTTGACTGTTTATCTGCTGTCACGGGGGAGGATATGTGGTTGCTGATCTCCTCTTCTCCCATTACCACATGCCCTCTTGACTCCATTCTGTCCCATCTCCTAAAACCTCTTGCTCCTTGTAACAGGGGAGTTATCCCTGTTCAGGTAATGTGCCTCTAATCCAGCAGTGTGGTGGTTAACTGCTGGTAGTCAATTAACAAACACAACCTGCCTGATTAGATTGCTTAGAAAAGCCTGTCTTTTGAGACAGGAAGAGAGACTCCTTAGCTCAGACCTGAGCTGAACTTGGAGACACTTGTCTTGAGCCCTGCCAGAAGAAACAGCAGAGCTGCTTTCAAGACACAGGGGAAACTTATAAACCTGAATGCTGACAAACCCTGAAGAAAAGGTAGCAACCAGGGACAGAGAAGATTTTCCCTCCAAACCACAAGGAACAGATAAGACTTTTATTTACAAGACTTTTTATATCTGTTCATTTCATGCTATATTTTTGTGGCTGGTAGACATGCTTATCTAAGGGAGTTGTGAATCGCATAGTATTTCACTAGAAATACACCCAAGTGAATAGAAGCTTTGTTTACCCCTTGTTTGGATGGTTTCCTGATGTTAAGGAAAAGGCGCAATAAAAAGCTTATTTAATTTCACTATAATCAGTCTCCCTTGCATACCTCTGTGAGCGTCTGCCTACACTCCTACTATAATCCCTATGCTCACACACATTTTTAACACCTCCCTCTACTCTGGTACCTTTCCATCCTCCTTCAAGCATGCAACAGTTTTACCATTACTCAAAAACAGCAAGCTTGACCCTACCTGTCTTTCTAACTATTGATCTGTCTCCCTCCTGCCTTTTGCCTCTAAACTCCTTGAACGTCTTGTATTCTCTCGCTTGCTCCATTTTCTCAACACCTATTCTCTCCTAGACCGTCTACAATCTGGCTTCCGCACTGCTCACTCCACGGAAACAGCCTTCACTAAAATAACTGACGACCTCCATGCTGCCAAAGAAAGAGGTCATTACACTCTGCTCATATTACTCGACCTCTCTGCAGAATTTGATACTGTGGACCACCCTCTTCTACTTCGCATTCTCCATACTCTTGGCATTCGTAACAAAGTTCTTTCCTGGATCTCCTCTTACCTCTCTCAGCGTACTTTCAGTGCCTCCCAAACCTGGCCCTATTCCCTCCTTCTACATTACTGTTGGAAGTACCATCATTAACCCAGTAGCTCTAGCACGCTGCCTTTGGGTCACACTCGACTCCTCTCTCACATTCTTTTCTCATATTCAAAAAGTTTCTAAAACTTGTCGCTTTTCCTCCGCAATATTGCAAAGATTACGGCCTTTCCTCTGCTGCTCGACTGCTAAAACTTTGACTCAGGCCCTTATTCTCTCCCATCTTGATTACTGTAATCTCCTGCTGTCCGGCCTTCCTGCCTCTCACCTGTCTCCCCTACAATTTATCTTAACGCTGCTGCCATAATCACTCTGCTCTTTCCTAAATCTGTCTCAGCGTCTCCCCTGCTGAAATCGCTCTCCTGGCTTCCTATCAAATCCCATATCACACACTCAATTCTCCTCCTCACTTTTAAAGCTTTACACTCTTCTGCTCCTCCTTACATCTCAGCCCTAATTTCTCGCTATACACCATCCCGGCTCTTGCGTTCTGCTCAAAGATGTCTTCTCTCTACCCCTTTTGTATCCAAAGCCCTCTCCCGCCTTAAACCCTTCTCACTGACTGCCCTACACCTCTGGAATGCCCTTCCCCTCAGTATCCGACTAGCACCCTCTCTATCCGCCTTTAAAACTCACCTTAAAACACACCTGCTTAAGGAAGCATATGAGCAGCTTGATGGCTGATAATTAACAACTCTTACATTAACATTGGCCCCTTGCAGATGTACTTTTCAGAATGCCCTCCTACTGTCTCTGTACTGTACGTCCTTCCTACCAACCAATCAGATTGTAAGCTCTTTGGAGCAGGGACTCCGTTTCCCAAGTGTTACTTTTAAGTCTGAAGCACTTCTTCCCTTTGTGTTATTTATATCTTATTATGTGTTATTTATATTTTATTATTTACTGTGATTGTTACTATTACTGCTGTGAAGCACTTCAGTATGTACATTACTGGCGCTATACAAATAAAGACATGCATACATACATACATGAGTTGCCAGTGTGGACCATCCTGACTGCACAAGGATCCTCACCAGCTGGAGGTGCTGCACTATGACAGATAATCACTGAGAGCCTGTCCTCATGTCTCCCATACCATCGCAAAGTTCTCATGGCCTTCTGTTCTACCAAACAGATATGCACCACATCAGAACACACTGGTAGCTATATGATCTCACTTAGGGTGGGGGAAAAGGTGCTACATATGTGTTCAGACACTAATAATAGTATTTTGTCTTTAATTTCAGAGAGGAATGGCAGGTAAAGGAAGACAAAGTAAGAAGAGCTGTCAAACAGGTTGTAAAATGGGATGTTTCTAAAGACGATCCTCTAGACCCTGTCGTCTTGCCACAAGTGGACTGTGTGCTCAGCCTTTGGTCTCTAAATTGTATTAGCAGAGACAAGGATGCTTACCGGAGCAACCTGAGAAAATTTACATCACTACTGAATATTGGGGGTCACCTGTTACTCTTTGGGGGGTTAAATATGACATATTATACAGTTAATGAGCACAGGTTCTTTAACCTGTCATATGATGAGAAGTTTTTAAAAGAGGTACTCAGGGATGCAGGGTACATCATTGAGAATATGGATGTGCTCCCCAGCAGAAAGGGCTCGGATTTGTTAGATTATGAACATGTTGCATGTGTTATAGCGCGCAAGGAGAGGGAGGTTTAATGATCTAATTCTGACAGATTAAAATGTAGATAGGAGAGTCAAATAAGAATATGGAGCCTATGCTGTAAACGGCGCTAATGGCCTTTCGGCAGGGCTTTGAACTCGACATGTTTTTGCCGAGTTGCTCTCACAGTATGCAGGGAGGCCCGAATATCTGTGAGAGCAGCCTGAGCAAACATGGTGAGCTGCCGACAGCGAGATGACCTGCCCTGCCGATAAGGGCTCCCCCGCCGAGATCCGCCAGCTGCAGCAGCAGCGAGATCCGCCTCTGTCAGCGAGAATATTGGCGTGTAAAAAATAATTTTAGATTTGTGTACATGAGAAGTGGGTCTCCGGAGTTAAACAGCGTTGGTTTCAGGTCCGGGGACCCCCTTCTTCCCGAGATACAGGCCCCATTATGGGGTGCCTGTAGCTCCTATGCATTAGATTCCTGCGTCACGTGATCGGGACATTTCCATGCATAGGAGATACCGGCACTCCATAACAGGGCCTGTATTTCGTGAAGCAGGGGTCCCCGGACGTGAAACCAACTCTGTTCAACTCCAGAAACCCCCTGAACATCTACACTATTAATAACATTTAAATCTAAAAATATTTAATAAACACCAATACACCCCCCCCCGTGCCCCCCATAATGTAAAACCATGACGTATTTTTTCACATACAGGATTCATACCCAAGGCCTACGGTAGTCCCCGGTGGGCCCGACGGGTGTCCACAGGCCCCACAGTGCACCAGAGGGGGTGCCCACAGGGTCTGGGGGTCTCTGGGTGGTCCCCGCTAGGCGCTGTGGGCGTCTAGGTGTTCCCCGCAGGTCACCATGGGCCCTAAATTGCCCATTATTAAACACATTAGCCAGCATAAATAAAGTAAATAAATAGAGTTCTACTTACCACAGCAATATGCTGGCCGTCCTCTTCACAATACAGCAGGTCCTGTTTTGGCAGACAACATACATAATAAATACATTCTAATGGCCCCTAACCCCTTAATCACCTTAGCGGTTAATAACCACTATAGTAATTAAGTGGTTAACCCACCCTGCCCCACTACCCACACGGGTGGCCTACTGCTGCAGTCAGCTTTAACCTACAAATGCCCGTAATTCTCCCGTAATTTTCCCGTAATTGGCCGCGCGCCAGCCGCGAGCACATCTTCCCCTCCCCTCTGCCGCCTCTGCCCACCTCTGTTTCGCGCAGCGCTTCCCCTTGCCCCGCTTACCTTTCACCCTTCGGGGATGCCGGGGGAACTCAGGGATGCCGGGGGAACACTCGGGGATGCCAAGGGAACTTGGGGATGCCTGCCACGTGTGACCGGCGCCATGGTGAAGCGCGGCACGCACCGGAAACCAGCCGCGTCTGCCCGAACATTGTCCTCACATTGCAGTGGCGGCCGCAGGAGAATTAAGGTGACCGCCACTGTAAGCACCCACCCCGGACCCACTATACCCACCCTGTACCCATTGAGTAATATAGTGGTACATCATACCCATATAATAATATTGGCATGATAAGCCACTATAGCACTCAATGTGCACCCTAATCACAATACATTAATGCTCAAAACACACAATAATAAAACATAACAAAAATTCAAAAAAACACAATTCACTCAATAAAAACACTAACCAGCTAATACAATTAATACAAGCAATAACCAAATCAACAATGAATGAATACAAACATTAACCATCAAAGCACTAAATTAATAAAACAACTCAGAATTATTTCAAGCAGTAACCAATCAAACACATTAATTACTAAAACAACTCGAAATTAATTGTAACAGTAACCAATCAAAACAATTAATTAATACAACAGCAATGAATTAATAGAAACATTAAACTACCAAGAAATGTAATTATTTAAAAATATCTGAAACACAACCATTAAACGCATTAGTCAACACAAGACATTAATTTAAATCAAAAATCATTTGCAAACATTTTATTTAAATAAAGCAGCAAAATACCAAAGAATGACATCCACATATTAATCGCAAAAATCACCATCCTTACAAAGCCACAAATGACACAAAAATATTGTCCTAATAATATATTGATGTGAACCCTAAAGTGGTACAGATTAATACATTATCAGTCAATGTGTTTCCAAAAAATAAAAAAAAAATACAGATCCAATGTTAAGACCTGTAAAAAAAAAATACATTTACATACATGCAATATTTAACTTACCATTAGAAGTGTTGGCCCTCTGACTCCCGGGAAACAGGAAGCCTCGAAGACCTCAAACAGCATCAGATGCCATCCGCCATGAAGATCAAGCTCAGTACCCAAATCTTCTTTCTTCTTTCTTTAATCAGCTTCTTCTATCTTCATCTGTCACCATTTCTTGATCTTCTTTATCGTCTGTCTTCATCTGTCAATCCAAAAAGCCCCATGGTAGATCCCAACCGATGTCGTCTCGTTGGCTTCTTGGGCTCAAATGAGGCGTCACGGCCTTAAATAGGGCTTGTGATGTCACATTTGGGCGGGAACTGGTTTAACAGCCAAACCTCCGTCTGTGACGCATGCGCAGCTCGGATCACACGAGCATTATTTGGCATGCTGCCTCTTGGCATCTTAACATTGAACTATAACGATTAACTATACGTTTATCCTATACCACCATTGAACCTAGCACATTAAACCCAGTGCTTAATGTGCTTGCCACCTACCTCTGCACCAGCCGCGGAGAACTAACAGGATAGTACGCGGCTTCGGCGCATGCGCAGCTCTAATTCATAAAAATATCCCAGGGACACACTGAGCACTGCGTACGACGCATGCGCGGACTAACATACTCCGTGGGTATACTTTATAGACACAGTGTCACTACATTTTCTGTGTCACCGAGGGAAAAGATATTTTTGGTTTACTAATACCCTGTCTACAAAGCTATTTTAGGAGTACCTATCTTACCGCACACCATCAACACTACCCTCTGTACTAGCTATTTGAGGAGCACTTCTACTTATATAACTATGAATGTATATATGACAGGATAGTATACTTAACAGGATCACTTAACTACACCTCGGTTTACTGGCATTATTAGAATCAATATCATACAATATTTCAGATTTTGGAGAATTATTCTCTGTTCCTGCCCACTGATTCTTTAACAAACGGTACTATCACTACACAGCCCTAGGTGTCTGTTATCTCTGTCTGTGGACAGAGCTGTTTCATTACCTATTACTTTGATTACATACTTCATTATCTACTGTACACCTCCAGTAGAAACCTAAGGATATTACCAATAGTGATCATACTGAGTATATCTATTTTAATACCTGATCACATATACCTACCTGTACCACAGAGCATGTGACTTATAGAATAACAGGTACTCTGTGTAGTTACGTTACTACTTAGACCTGAACTATAGAGCTCAGTGAGGGGTTTGGCAGAGTTGTATAGACGTCACTGTCTATCTTTTAGCTAAGTGTATGGTATTGCACTATACACCTTTTTATTACATTTACACAGTTGTCTATTAAAGTTTACACTACTTACTACATCCACCCCTGACCGTCTATACTATAAAGGTCTGCGGTGCGCCTATAAGGGGATTCTTCAGTGTGCCTTCTTTGGTACACATTCTTTTCTATTTTCTACATCCCTAGGCAGCACGCTTTTACCAACCAGGGGTTAGAGCGAGGTTTCTCTCCACTACATCCTGTTAAAACATGTGCAGACTTTATTTTTTTATTTTTTAATGACGTCACTTAAAGGGAATGAAGCCAACCAATTAGAATGGCTGTGCTTCATTTCCCTTCTGGGGTATGAATCCTATATGTTAAAAAATGCATCATGGTTTTACATTATGGGGGCACGGGGGTGGGTGGTGTATTGGTGTTTATTAAATTTTGTAATGTTTATTGGGTCCTAGGAGGTGGGTAGTGGGGCTGTAGTGTGTATTAATCACTAAGGTAATGAAGGTGTTAAGTCCACCCGCAACCATCCCGCAAGGCATAAACACCTACCAAGGGCCAAATACCCCCTTCACCCACCCCCACTACCCACAATAAGCCTGGCACAGGTGGTTAACCCCTTCATTGCTTTAGTGTTTAGCTGCCATGGTAATTAAGTGGTCTGTAAATGCATTTTTCTGGCATCGGATGCATGCCGGGGGTTTCCGGTATTAATAGGTATCAGCTCCGGAGACCAGGCATCAATCCGATGCAGGAAAAAGGCTGATTTTTTCTAAGTCCCGTATCGCCACTCAGGCCTAGCTTCTTGCCAACTTTTTGTGGTGGAGCGATTTTGAGAAAAATTCTCCATTCTAGAGTAGCGATCAGCGGCAAGATGCTGATCGGGGCTACTACAAAACAGAGAGTTTGAAAAGTTAGTGATGAGCGGCGAGATAGGGCTTATCGCCAAGCGCGCAGCAGATTTTTTTTAGCGCCAACACGCCCCCCCCCCCCCCCCCACACGAGATTTGCTTATCTCGCCATCTTAACAGGGTTTACTGAATCGCAGCAGGCATATTTGCCAAAAAACTGTAGATAGGCCTTATCGACATTTACTGCATGAGGCCCTATGTACAGCTCAATCCCGTTATAGTGCGATCCGTTATAACGCGGATCCACTTATAATGTGGTTTGAGCATGGACCCGAATAATTAAAAAAAAAAAAAAATTGTACACACACTGCACACACTCACAGTACACTGCACACACTCACAACACACTGCACACACTCACAACACACACACAACAAAGACTCACAGCTCGCTCACAGCCATCCCCCCTACCTCCCTATCTTTGGTGTCAGCTGCTGGGGGATCGGAGCGGGGCTGGCGGGGAAGGGGGGATCGGAGCATGGCTGGCAGTGGGGGATCGGAGCGGGACTGGCGGGGGGGGATCGGAGCAGGGCTGGCAGGGGGGAATCGGAGTGGGCTGGCGGGAGTGATCGGAGCGTGTCTGTGGGGGGGGATCGGAGCGTTGCTGGCGGGGGGATCGGAGCTGGCGGGGGGGATCGGTGTGGAGCTGCTGTAGGAAGTGAGGCTGCTGGGGGAAGTGAGGCTGCTGGGGGAAATGAGACTGCTGGGGGAAGTGCGAGGGGACGTGTATGGCTGTCGGCCACCTCTTCCCCCCTCCTCCCTCCTCCCCCTTCCTCCCGATCGGGTGCACGGTGGCCATTTTTTAAAAATTTGTGTTACCCTGGTTACAGCGCGGTCAGATCAGGTGGCCCCCCGAGGTCCGCGCAATAACGGAGTTGAGCTGGGTTTATTATTACATGATTCCTCCATTAACAATGTCCAACGGGACCTTTCCAAAAACTTTATAATCAATAAATGCCTCTTTATTTTCTTTCTTCTGCCCATGCACAATAATTATTGAATAATAAAATCATTAGCTACTTTATATGTGAGGACACTTATGTGTTTGCTTATAACATAAAACAATTAAATATTAATTGGTGTAGCAAATATTTGCAAAAATGCATTCAGGGGCTAGGGAACTATTGAGAAAATATTTCTTTATTTTTTCTGTCTCATGCTCTGTTGAGTGCTGAAATATTCCTTCTAAGAATATAAAGTTTTACTGATAATTGCTAATTATAAAAATAAATTATTTCCATCTACAATATCTAATGTCTTTGCCTTCTCCCCATTCCTAAGGATCAAATAGCAGCATAATCAGTTTGTTTGGAAAGACATAAATTCTCAGAGCTCAACCGCAGCATTGTGTATACTTTGGATGAGGTCCGCAGTACATACTAAGCCCATACAGTATGTAGGGAGCATATACATAAAATGAATGAAATGTCCGTTCTAGGAACAAGTATTTATTCTAAACATACTGTACATGGATTACACAGACCTCAGGCAACTGCTTAAATCACATGGCTATCATACTATTGTCAGTTTCCACATGCATCCTTTGTAAACACTATACAGGTGACCTGTGAGTGGATGTTATCATGATCCTCAGCAAAGATACAGCATGTGACCAGTCTCTGCCAGATATGTGCGCAACAACTGATGCATTGTAATAGACAAAAAATCAAAATTGTTTTCGAAGTTCGCAAACCAGATTGTATTTTTTTTTTTAAAGCATCTTTCAACTACAGTTTTGCAATAAGTAAAGAACCATTACTAACACAGCAAGTTTAAGGGTAAATAAAGATTATCAACAAACAAAATGAAGATACAGCACTCAATATATGCAATATAAGGATATGCAAGAAGAATAGTGGTGCAACGGGAACAGGGAGGGACCCTAAACCCTCCACAGATATGTAGTGAAACATGTGGAACTTCCAGCACACAGTAAGTTCGCAGACACACGTGTGATTAGATACTGTATTGTGGAGTCCTGCCTGAAACTCCATTTGTTTCACTGCGCACGAGCTGGGAATCCTACAGACAGCTGAGCGCTCCCAACTGGGGATAATATATTAGCCTAACACCCTGATTTTACCTGCACTCCCTTTGAGCAGTGGGTCCACCAAATTGAAGCCGCACCATACCGGGAACTCATCCGGGTATTCCCCCGCTCACTTGATCATCGTACGGGCGGCGGGCCATCTGCATTTAAGCGCTGCCAGAATGAAGGCACATGTTGGCTAAAGCTGATTGCTAACACTAGCCCAATTGGTCATACTCAATACTTGAGAATATAGGATATATTACTATTATGTGGCATCTGCACTGATACCAGTACATACACAGAGATCGGTACAGCTGAAGCCTCTCAGTGTATATAAAGTATACATCTTGAGTACACATATGCACATTTATGATGTGGCCTCTGCACTGATACTAAGGCTGCGGCCAGGCAGGGAGCACGAGCGCGCTGACGTTCATGCGCCATGACGTTACGAGCTCCTACTTGGCCAGGCAATTAGTGGCCGGCTAGGTGCACATGGGCGCGTGTCAGGGGGCGTGGCCAAGATGTCACGTAGCTGGTTCGCCCTCATTGGGTGAACCGCTCACGTGACACGCTAGCGGGCGGCAGATTCAAATTTGCTTGCTTTGGCAAGCAGCTAAGCGCCGAGCATGCGCATGCGCTCGCTAACGCTGGCCACACACATTGCAGCAATGTGTTTCATCGCGGCCACCGTGAGCGCGGCCGCCCGCTCACCGACACCCTGGACGAGGCCTAATGCTTAGACCGGTGCATATGAAGCTGAATGCTTCAGACAAGCTAGTACACTATAATCACTGCTCTTTTGTACAGTATGTGGTATTCTAAAAATGCTAATGTGGCATCTGCACTGGTACTACTGCTGAGATCAGTGCAGCTGCAGCTTCTATCTGGTGGATCATCAACTCAGTGTGTATACAGTACATTACAACAGCACGCAATCATTTGGGGCTATCACCCAGTACTATATCCAAGTCCTGCCAGAACGGAGGCACAGTTTAGCTACAGGTGACTGATATTGATAGCCCAGCTTACCATATTTAATAGTTTAGGATATATGGTGTACAGTACCACTATTAAGTTGCATCTGCACGATACACATACGGAGATCGGTACAGCTGCAGTCTCTCAGTATATATATATGTACTTCAGTATTAGGTGATACCTTTTTTATTTGGACTAACAATTTATGTAATAGGACAAGCTTTCGAGAGTTTCTTCTCTCTTCCTCAGGTCGGTAATACTGATTAACAAAGGAATCTGTGGCTTAAAAAAAAAAAACTATTTTAGCCATAGATTCCTTTGTAAACCAGTATTTTGACCTGAGGAAGAGAGGAGAACTCCCGATAGCTTGTCTAATACATAAATTGTTAGTCCAAATAAAAAAGGTATCACCTAATACTGAAGAACTCATTTATTCTGCACTTTCTCAACTGGACTAACACGGCTATTTCCATCTTACTCATTATATATTTTGCAAAAGGTGGCACTGTGTGCTCATTTGCATGTAATTTCCCAGAATCCCTTGCTGCAGTGGGAGCATTGTATGCTTGTTGATAATGGTGAAAGGTGGGGTTACAGACCTGTCTAAGACATGTGAATGTGCTCACAAGTGATATTCTTTATTGGCTACTGTATATGCTCACATTGGAGGTTTCTTGTTGCCTTTTTCACCCACCATAACTTAAAATGTGATGGTAAGCCTACCCAGCCCAGAAATATTTCAAGGCAAGAATAAAACCAACCTCACACTGATGATACCCATCAAGGTTGAAACATGTCTGTGAGTGGTTTGTACTTGCTTTTCTAGTCCCATGCTGTGCTTAAAAGCTGTGTGAACAGCGATGCATCAGCTGAAATGGGCTCCATGTGAATGGATATTCCAGGCAAAAGGTGACACATTGTGTCCCCCCAATTTGTCTCCCATCTCTCCAAGTCTCACTTTCTCTACCCCTCCCCCCAAAATGTCTCCCACCTCTCCATGTCTCTCTTTCTCTCCCTCTCCCCCCAATATGTCTCCCACATCTCCATGTCTCTCTTTGTCACACACATCCACATTCTCACACACACTCACACACTCATACACACTCACACACACTCACACACACTCACACACACTCTCACACACACTCTCACACTCTCACACACACACCTCATCACGCTGCGTTCAGCAAAGCCTGTGCTGCATGAGCTGTGCAGCACAGCGCCACCTAATGGCTGCAGGAGAAATTGCAGCTACCGGCTGCTTTTCTCTCTTCTGCTTCTGGCAAAATCGCCCCCGCCGCCTGCGCCCCCCTAAACATTCTTGCATCACCCCCCCCCCCCACAGAGGGGCGCATCTCCCAGTTTGCGCACAGCTTATTATCAACTCTATATAGTTGGTATAGAAATCCTTTTACGATGTGTGGGTTGGGACTCATTTAAATATACTTGGCATATCTATAAACAAATCTCCCAGCCAGGTACCTCAGGTGTTCTCCTTTTTCTGCACAGACATGTCTCCCTAATTTATTTGTAGGGAGATTTGAGGACACACACGCACCTCCTGACATAGTATGAATGCTTCTTTTTCCCTTCCATTGACCTATTGGTTCCCTCTGTTACTAATTAGTATTATTGTCTGTAACAGCAGAACAACTATCAGTTCTTAATCAAAAAATTCTTCTTTTCACTCTGTGCCAATAGTTGTATGATTTTCTAGCTGTCTCAAGCCCTACGTGAAGGGCATCAGAGAACCAGGCTTCCTTCCTACCTTTTGGTTGCTTCCTGGTCTCTATCTCCTTCCCCTCTCCTGCCTTTGTGGGCTGGACTGAGGGCAGTCCCACATGGTGAAGCTCCCAGTTCCGGAAGATCCTGCACGGTCAGCAGGAACATTTGTGCAGTCATGGGAAGTCCTGCATGGCGGGGAGAGGCAAAAGTGAAGCTCCCCTCGCGGTGTGGAAAGGAGCAACAGAGAATGTTGCCAGTGGTGGCAACAGGGGAGGTTACAGGGACTCATCCGTGGGTAAGTGAAGGGCCTCAGACCCTGAAGTCCTCCCCTGGATACAGACGCCCATTATTCCTTCCCACTTGAGACCCACTGTGGTGGGAGGCCACACTTGATTTTATACTGGGAAAGTGGACCACTTGAGCCCCCACAAGGGGGTCCCACTTGAAACTCCATAAGGTTGGGTGGGCTACACTTGAACCACTATGGGAGAAGTAGGGGTTGCACTTGAGCCCCCATGAGAGTAAGTGGGTCCCCATTGGGTTAGTGAACCCCCATTGTGGGGGAGGGGGCAGCAACCCTGCTGTAAACATGGTGTATATATATATATTTGTTTTACATTATCTGTTGGGCTGAATTAAATCCCTAGCTGCATGCTTGATGTAGTCACCACTATTAGGGTGTTATTAATGCATTTAGCCAATCCACCTGTAACTGCTTATTGTGCAGCTTGTGGGAGGTTTGTAGCCCCTCCTCTAAAGGTATATATTCTCCAAGTAAAGTCCCTGCAAATTCATTTTTATGTCACTTTCCACTTCACAAGTAGTGAGTGTCCTAAGACTTGCCTATATGTGAGTTTTTTTACTGGTACTGTATATACCAGTTTTTAATTCCACAAAGTCACAGAAGAATATTCTTTATTTATAGACCCCTCAGGGCATATTTCACATTTTCAATGCATTTAGCATAGGGACCTGATAAAGAGGATTACCTTGAAGTTGGTTAGCAGGCTTGTCATGATTTGATAAAAATATGCAACCAAAAGTCACCTTTGTAATATGACCTAGGTTTAAAATGTATGTTTTTCACAAAAAGAGGGTGAGGGGGTTCTGGGCCCTGAGCGCTTATACCAATGGTAGTGTGGATTCATGCTCTGGGGGGGTGGGGGTCTTTAAGTCTCTGGGGGTCATGTGGAGCAGGTTATGGCATCACAGCTGGTGTGGCAAGCCGTGGGGGGTCTGAGCAGGCCTGGCACAGGGAGGGGCCTGTTGAGGTTAATGTGGCAGGGGCTTTGGGCCTGACTGCAATTTTGATGTGTGTACTTCATGCCTTTGGAGAATGGGGGGATTTCTTATGTGGGGGGCAGGCAGCGGTTACCAATATGGCCAGACTGGGGTCGTCATTATGGGTGGAAGTAGGATGAGGTGCAGGGGTCACGCAGTCAGTGGCTGCCAGCCCAGCTCCCGCAAGGGGTGGCAATACCGGCAGCAGTGGTAGGACGCGCAACGGTGGGAATGGCAGTTGCAAGTAATGTGGCGGATGTGTTTTACAAGGATGCATACAGCTGTAGCGGCCATTATTCGAATAAATCACACGTGTATAAATCGGAATACCCATGTCATGGCGCGTGATGTTTTCCAATGTACCGCCTTAGACGCGTGTTGTTTCGGGTTTCTATCGGGTGCAGAAAATTGCATTTTAGCCCAGGCTGCAATACCGTCGAGAAACTCAAGTGGGCGATCGTGAGTTGTTGTCTTAAAAATCTAATAGCAATTCAACCTGTCTTTTATTGCTGTACAGTTCAGCAAGTGTGTTTGTGTAATTGTAATTTGAAGATTAACGTTACGAGTTCATACTGTATAGTGTACATGGGAAAGAAGTCCTTTCTGAGGCTGCTTAGCCATGCACAGATTAAAAATACGATGACACATATACAGAATAATAAAGGGAAAAGAAGTAATACAAAAATACATTGTCGCATCTTCTTCCGAATGTAAAATATTTTTTCCGCTCATGCGTGTACAGTATGTTTAAATGGAACCTTGTTGAAATGCATATGCGTGTCATCACATTTCAATATGTATTATTTATTAATCAATACTTTTGCTAGGCTTGCTCTTCTTTTCATACGGTTTTTATTTTATGCGCATGCGTGTACTGTACATATGTCTCATTGGAACCTTGTTGAACGCATATGCGTGTCATGCCTTAGACGCATGCATGTATGTCTCATTGGAACCTTGTTGAAACGCATATGTGTGTCATCACATTTAGGCGCATGCGTTTATGACTTCTCATTCAATGTGAATTTCAAGTATGAAAAAAAAAACATTTTTTTGTTTTGTTTCTCGACATGGGCTTGCATAACAATTTTTGCTATTTTTAGAATCAATCACTAGCTTTTTAATTCTACACTAGTCATGTACACTATACTGTACTTTATGAGGTGGGTGGCATACTGTGATTTTTATTTGGCGGTGTGGGGTTCAAAACATTATGTTGACCTGTTGAAAATATTTTTTAACTAAGAATCCAGCATACTGTCCTCTCCTCCCCCCCCCCCGCCCACACACACACAAGGCTAAAGTATTTCTACTTCTTTTGACACCTTGTCACCTCCCCAAAATCATTCATTTGTAATTGGAGGCTTTGTGGCTTAGTATAATCTTCCCGAGCCCGGGTTCAAACGCGCATGCGTACGTGTGAAAAGCCTTTCTTGGGGCTTTGACGAGAATCACTTCTCATTCAATGTGAATTTCAAGTCTGAAAAAAAAAAAACTTTTTTTTGTTTTGTTTCTCGACATGGGCTTGCATAACATTTTTTGCTATTCTTAGAATCAATCACTAGCTTTTTAATTCTACACTAGTTATGTACATTATACTGTACTTTATGAGGTGTGTGTACTGTGATTTTTATTTGGGGGTGTGGGGATCAAAACAAGATGATGAACTGTTGAAAATATTTCTTTGAACTAATAATCCATCATATAGCCCTCTCCCCACCACACACACACACAAGGCTAAAGTATTTCTACTTCTTATCTACATACCCCCCCCCCCCCCAAGAGCCATTCATGAAAATCTTTGAGGCTTTGTTTACAGCTATCCACAACTCCCCCAAAGCAATTCATTTGTTAAAGGCACCTCTCCCCCCCTCCCCCCCACCCCACACACACACACACACACAAAGTTCAAATGATTCTCATGAATTTAAAGAAGGAACAATTTTATTTGTGCAGGATATTCATGGAAAAATGGAAAAATTAATAATAAAAAAAGACAGTATGTCGCCTCTTCTTCCAAATTTACAATCTTGACTTTATCTTCTTCGTAATGGCTGTAGTTCTTTTGTCATTGAGAGAGGGGTTTTTTTTGTAAATTACTGATGGTTGCTACATTATACACACAGTACAATACATTTACACATGCCCCCCTTCCTGGTCTGCTGCATCTCTGAAAAGAAAAGAAAAAATGAGTGCAGTAAAGTGCATTTAAGACATTGAGTACAGTATATCACTACTGTATATGCAAACTATATACAGTATTACTGTATAACTACTGTATAACTGCAAAAAAAGCTGCACTACTGTAAATCCCTTATTTATACTGTATACAGTATCCTGTACTGTAACTATGTACTGTATAACTATAACTATACTACTGTAGGTTAGACACATCCTGTACTTGATTTAATACTGTATATACTGTACAGTAAAAGTGGAGAGGAAGGGCTGACATAAAATGGTTATTTTGAGTTCCATACTTACCTGTATCATACTTACCTGTACTTACCATACAACAGTACCTTACTATTTTCCTGTGGCCTGCCAATTACCGTGTAAAAGAATAGGCAACACGGTCGCAATATGATCGATATATTTATTGCTTCTTTGTACGTGAGCATGTTGTTCCAGAAACTCATTATTCCTTCAGCTAATTCATCCATTTTGGACGGTTTCAACACTTTTCTGATATAATCCTTCAACTGATGCCATACCAATTCGATGGGATTCAAGTCTGGGGATCTTGAATTGGAGGGGGGAAAAAGGTTAATTAGTTAAAGAGATATAGTGTAAACAGTGTAAAAAATGATTAACGGTTACCGAACTTACTCTGCTGGCGTCTTAACCCAGTTGATACTGCTGGCAAGAATATGGCCAATAGACGCGGTGTGTTTCGGATCATTGTCCTGGAAGAAACAGTGACCAGATGGGAAATCACGCGTAATGTATTCAACAATCTCTGGCACTATTTTCTCTTGGAAAAATACTTTATTCATGATTCCTGGAACAAGAAAAGAAAAATGTAACATTATGGTACCAAATACTGTACACTACAGCTGTACAGTGCATAAGGCCACAGCATGTGGATTTGTGCATTATTTTACCCTCAAAGATGATGATGCATCCTGGTCCACGTCTAGAGATCACACCCTACACATGCATCTTCACTGGGTGCTTGGGACGCGGCTTCAGAGATAGGCGTCCTTTTTTGGAGAATGCAAAAGTGGCAAATCTCTCAAGCGATACAGTTGTCTCATCAGTAAAGATGACATCCTGAAAAGTCTCACCACTTTCGATCCATGCCCGTGCCTGGTCCACTATTTTGAACTTGTTGGCCTCCCTTATCATAGGATATGCTCTGTAATGACAAGGAATAATTGTAAAGGTACAGTAAAACCACACTTTTACCTACTGGTCTTGGTACTGGTATTTAGTACTACAGTATATGCAATATGCAGTACTGTACATTGTTACAGTAAGAGACTCACCTTACACGTACATATTTCCATCCCAATTTGCATCTCATCAGTCTGATGCTGGTCTCAGAAGCTGTTATGTTGTGGGTTTTCTCAAGAGCATTCTTGACCCTTGTGGCACATCTCTCATCATTCTCTTCACTTATTTGGTCCACCAGTAGCGTTGTCTCCTACAGTGTAAAGGAAAACAGAACAATTTGTTACAGTAGGCCCCAAATTTTGTCTCCAATAAATTTAATACTGACTAACCTCAAAACTACAGCACTTACTGTATTCCCCATTATAACCTCTTATATTGTAAGCTCTTCGGGGCAGGAATTTCCTTTCCTATTGTCTGATTTTGCTGCACTTATTGCTTATTTGCTGCACTTAATGTATTATTAAAATTCCCTGTACTGTATTCTTTGTGAAGCACTGAGTACACTTTTGCCGCTATATATAAATAAAGACATACAATACAATATGCAATGCAGTGGATGTGTGACTGAGATATTTCCATTAAGCAGTGAAGACTATGCCACCTCATATCGTACTGTACTGTACATGACCAGTATACAATCCAAATTACAAGTGATTTTAAGAATGTAAAAATTGATAAAATATTAAAAACAGGGATACAGTTATCTGATAGGAAAAAGGTACTGTAACAACACTAATGCGTTTTACCAGTAATAGTTTATAGTACATACAGTATTGTAACAGTAAAAAAAAAAAAAATACTTACTCAGTAGTGACTGTGGGGGTCCGCTTTACACTTTTGGCCTTACCATGGGCATGATAACAGACAGTGCTTCGTGTTAAAATGAGACTCGAAGAAACTAACCAGTATTGGATCTGTGAAATTCTGTGTCCTTTTTGGTACATATCCTGTATTCTCATGCTGAGATCCTTTGAAATCTTTTTTATCAGCATCGCTGCTTTTAGACAAAAAAATCAAGCACAGAGGAATGTATATTCGATGTATCTTCGATGTGCATTGAATCAACAAAATGGATGGTGTATTTATACTTTAATTGGCCTCCCCTTCACTCGACAGGTTTAGTACCCAGCACGCCGACTTTTAACACCTGCAGCTCGTGTCCATGCCCGCGAAAATAATTCAAATAGGGACACAGTGTATAAAAGTTGACACAAATTGCATAGCCTCCCACATGCTGATCTCTATCTGAACTTGCTCTTGTCCAGATACTGCATTGTGCATTGTTCCATCTTCATCCATGGATCTACCCTGATTCTATGGACGCAGGAACCTGCTTGCTTCTGCCGTGCCAACCACAAGAAAGCGAAAGGCGGAAGCTGTTTCTAAGCCAAAGCGAAAACCAAAGGAGAGTAAAGAAAACGTTCTGAAGACTCCAAAGGCTAAGAACCCTGGGCCTTATTATGTCAAGAAGAAATTCGCTGCCATACACACAAAGCAAAACAAATGGAAGCCCGCGGAGGACCCTTTGTTCACCGATACTCTAGTGGGACCCGTCATCTCACCTGCTCCTGCACCCATCCACGATGCTGCTCTCCAGTGACCCCCATCTCACCTGCTCCTGCACCCATCCACGATGCTGCTCTCCTGGGACCCCCCATCTCACCTGCTCCTGCACCTACCCACAATGATGTCAACAGTACTCCTCGCACCAGATCCAGCTTGTTCGCCCACAAGCTGAATGGTTTAAGTTGTGTCAAAATCCCTGACAACTCTGTGGTGCAAAAGATTGATATTCTTTTGGAGACCATATTGAATATGGATAGGCGTATGGAGAAGATGGAGAGGAACATCGCGGGGATCTATTATTTGCTTGGAGTTCCTTCCCCTGTGTATCTTACGAAGGAGGGTGGCCTGGATGTGGGCTTCATGCTTCCATCAACAAGCGCACTAGGTGCCCCCCCACGCTCACTCCCTCCGTCTGCAGAATACATGTATGCCCTTGATGAGGATGAGATGACACCCTGGTTAGGCCACGACAGGAGGAAAGCATCCTCCCAGACCACTTACCCTCGCCTGCTGCCAGAAGCACACCCGCACCCAAGATTGTAACGCTCCCAGACATCATCTTGAGCAAACTGCCCCAGCGCATCCGGGGGAAATACAAGATCGGAAGTGCTGGTCTAGCCCACAAATATGCCCTGTCCATCTTTAAACACCACGTCAGTTTTGAGATGTTCAGCGGGTGGACCCACAATTTAAATTATAAAGGGAATTAAAGCAAGAAGGGTCTGCCGCCAAATTTAAGGAAAACAATTTTGGAGGAAGTGCAGCGTTATTTTCTTGTTAACGTTCATGTTATGAGAACCGTGAGAGACACCATCAATGGCCTTTTGAGGCATAAAAGGGCTCGCCCCTGGAAGGCCGGCCCATTTGGGAACGACTTTGCTGTTTGATTGTACTGTATACTGTAGTTCAAAAGTTATATAAAAATGTTTTTACTCCCCCAAACAAATTGATTGTTTTAAATTATTTCAATTTTTAATGTTTTAAATGCTTTTCTCTTTTCTTTTCAGAGCTGCTGCAGGCCAGGAAGAGGGGAGGCATGTGCAAATGTATTGTACTGTGTGTATAATGTAGCAACCGTCAGTAATTTACACAAACCCCTCCTCTCTCAATAACAAAAGAACTACAGCCATTACGAAGAAGAGAAAGTCAAGAAGAAGCGACCTACTGTATTTTTTTATTATTTCTTTTTCCATGATTGTCCTGTACAAATAAAATTGTTTCTTCTTTAAATTCATGAGAATCATTGAAACACCCCCACCGCCAAAGAAAAATTAACATGCTGTACACGCATGTGCCTAAATGTGATGACACGCATATGCGTTTCAACGAGGTTCCAATAAGACATACACGCACGCAGGTGCCTAAATGTGATGGCACGCATATGCATTTCAACTAGGTTCCAATGACACATACACGCACGCAGGCGCCTAAATGTGATGACACGCATATGCGTTTCAACAAGGTTCCAATGAGACATACACACATGTGCCTAAAATAAAAACAGGAGAGCTTAAAATCCAAAGATTTGTAGCGGAGCACAGCTGAGGAATGGGGCCAGCACCAGCAGTAGAGAGGTTAAAAATATATTTATTTAAAGCATGGTTTTAACACAGAGGGGAGACAAAACAAACTCTGACGCGTTTCAGGCTATGCAGCCCTTTGTCAAAGAGTACAATCGCGTCTCACGCTCCCGCAGCTATGAAGGGGATTCCCCGCCTACATTACCCAGTGGTGCCGCGCGGTTTTGGCGCGAACACCATCGTGCATAGCTATGGGTTGAATTCAACTTCCAATCAGACTACTGATGCGGAAGGTGCGTCTGGGAAGAGGGGAGGAACCAGGGAGTCCCGTTCAGCTGCGAGAGTGGAAGAAATGACAGGGGATAAGACACAACAATAAAATAAACAGAGCAAAAAACATATAACATAACTATTACAATTATATGCGCAATTGATTCGTAGCATGGATGTGGACAAGTAATATATTACTATTACCTCATGAATTAGATGTAGTATCAAAACATTCACTATGGTCTGATCTTGTGTCATACAGAATATATTGTATAGATTTATCCCTTATATCCAATACTATAAAAAGTAATGTGAACAATAATTTTTAGGTAATAATCTATATATATGACAGTTTACATTGTTCTAAGGCTATGATCTTCCTAATTTCCAGCATTTGTGCAGAATAATAATCAGCTTTAGAAAGAAACCTAGATGAAGGAAATATATGTTATAAAGAATAGGTTTGGAGGAAAAAAAAGGGGGGGAGGGGGGGAAGAAGGGGGGGGGGTGGGTGGGAGTGGTGGGGGTTGGGGACGGAGGGGGAGGGGGGGGGGGTAGTGGACGAGGGGGGGGGGGGGAAGGTGGGAAGGGAGGGAAGGAGGGGGGAAGGGAAAGAATCAAGGATATAATGTGAAGAGGATCACAAACATTGATTTAACACATTTTTTATAATAAATGCTCATACAAAAATGTACATAAATTATCAATTTAAGAAATGTTTGAGTTCCCAATCCTGGTTCATGCCCCTGGGTGCCAATGTCCCAAGGGCATAAATCCAGAACATTTCCCTGCGATTTAACAAGGCTTCTCTGTCACCTCCCCTAATATGGGCCTGGATGTATTCAAGGGCACTGAAAGAAAATGATGCTAATGTTCCTAATTGACATTGATTAAAGTGTCGGGCCACAGGAAACCTTTCATCTCGTTTTTTGATGCTCCTAATGTGTTCATTAATTCGAACTTTTAGCGGTCTAATGGTACGACCTACATAGCCACTGCCGCAAGGACAACTGAGCAAATACACCACAAAGTTAGTGTTACATGTTAAAAATGTATCAATACGATAGATTTGGTTAGTATAAACATTCCTGAAAGATTTTTGTTCTTTAGCGTATTTACATGTATTACAGTTTCCACATTTAAAAAAACCTTTTGGTAGTTTGTTGGTGCTATTTTTGGTGGAACAAAAAAGACTGGGAGACACATGATTCCCAATGGTTTTGGCCTTTTTAAATACCATTTTAGGATTAGATTTAGCAAGACATTCTAGATCCCTGTCCAGTTTTAAAATGGACCAATGTTTTTGTAGGATAAACCTAATTTGTTCTGCCTGTTTCGAGTATGTTGTTATGAAAAGTGGCAGCTGGTTGGTTGAATCTTTCTGAACAAAGATTTCTCCTTTCTTTCTCTTATTGTTTTTTCTAGTTTTATTTAGGAGTTCGTCTCTATCCATTTTTAGTGCATTATCAAATGCACTCTCCAGGTCTTTCTCTCTATAGCCTCGATTCAGGAACCTTTGTTTTAGTTCCTCAGACTGAGTGAGGAAAGATTGTTCCGTAGAACAAATCCTCCTCAATCTAAGGAATTGTCCCTTAGGAATACCCCGGATAAGGGGTCCAGGATGGGCGCTGTTGGACCTGAGTAGGGAATTCCGTGAGTTAACCTTCCTGTAGACATTGGTCTGTATGGTTTGATCAATATCTATGTATAGGTGTAAGTCAAGATAATTAATTTTCGTATCATGGTATACATGAGAGAATTTCAGATTATAAGTATTTGCTCCCAGATATTCAAAAAACAAGTGTAATGTGTCTGTGTCACCATTCCAAATGAATATTAAATCATCAATAAATCTACGGTAGAAAATGATATTTTGTCTAAAGATATTATTATCACCAAAAATATGTGTATTTTCCCAGAATCCCATAAAGAGGTTTGCATAAGAGGGTGCAAATGACGTGCCCATTGCTGTGCCCTGTGACTGTAAATAATATTGTTTATCAAACATAAAATAATTGTGCTGTAATAAAAACATCACCGAATCTAATAAAAAGGTGCTCTGTGCTACATTTAAATTTGAGTGATTAAGAAAGTGACTGATAGCCTTGGTGCCCAGAGTGTGATCAATTATGGTATATAGTGAGGTCACATCCAGTGTGACCCACATATACGTGTTAAGCCATTTGATGTTCTGAATATCTAGAAGCAAATCTGAAGAGTCCCTCAAATATGAGGGAAGCTCTTTTACCAACCTCTGCAGGAAGTAATCAACGTACCTAGATAAACCATCTCCCAAAGATCCAATGCTAGAGATGATGGGTCTGCCTGGAGGGCTACTCATAGATTTATGGATCTTTGGGAGATGGTGAAAAATAGGCACGCTGGGAAAAGGATTGTATAAGTACTCTGCTTCTTGTTTAGTTAGAACTCCTATCTCCCTACCCAGGTCCAAAAGATCACGAATTTCCACTAGAAACGCTTGTGTAGGATCCCTGTCCAATTTACAATATGCTGTGGTATCACTGAGTTGTCTTGTGGCTTCCGAATGGTATACATCTGAATGCAAAATGACCACCGCCCCCCCTTTATATCTGCACTCTTGATGACTATGTCTGATCTATTCTTGAGTGCAGATAAATGTACGTGTTCCTCTTTGGTCATATTATTGAAGGATGGGGTGGTAAATGAGTAGCCTTTGGCTAATGTCTGTAGGTCCCTCTCGACCAACTTTTCGAATGTCTCAAGATGAGGACCTTTGGTGAAATTGGGACAAAAGACTGATTTATTCTTAAATGTGGTGTGTTTAGTACCTGTAAGAAATGATAGTTGTTCTTCCCTATCTATGCAATCTGCAACCTCTTCTTCACCAATAAGGTCTGTTAGATCTTGAAGTGCCCCATATTCTCTAAAAGAGAGTCTATCTTCCCGAGTGTCATCTATCACATGGTGGGGATCAAAATTATCCCCAGCATATGAAAGAGGAGACTCAGGTATCATGGCCTCCTTGGATGAGAAGAACTTTTTTAATGAGAGTTTTCTAACAAAGCGCTGGAGATCTATAACCGTGCTGAACAAATCGAAATCATTCATAATGGCAAAATTCAAGCCTTTGTTCAGAACTGCTAGTTCTCCTTCTGGTATTGTTATCCCCGATATGTTCAAGACATTATCAATATGTGTTAGGAGTCGATCTTTCTTTTCTTTATTGCCACATCTTTTTGGCGAGCGCCTTGTCCTTTTGAATAGTTTTTTGAAGATTTATTACTTCTTAATTCATAGGACGTTGACGCTTCTCCTTGATGTTTTTGTTGTCTAGATTCATAATCGGTACTGTCCCGGCATCTGTCTGTATCATCATCCGTCGAGAATGACACTGTTTGCTGGCGTGTTTCCCCATCCGAGATATCTGAGATGCTAGACGTTTCGGGAGATTTCTTCAGGATTGATCTTTTGGATGTTGATCTTTTTGAATGTTCCTTTTGAGGCTGTGGCTTCTTGTAGGGGGGTCCCTGGCGTGTAGATGTTCTGGTTGGTGGTAAGCGTTGCCACACATATACCTGGTTCCTTTCATAATCGACCCGATCTCTGTCGAATTTTTGCTGTTTTTTAGCCATGATCTCTTTTTCGGCCTTTTCCACATTGTTAGAAAGCCTCTCATCCATGGTCTCAAAACCCTTCATTTCTTTAAATTTATTCAATCTTTGTTGCAGATCTTTGATGTCTTTTTTCACACCGATCCGTTCCTGAACCTTTGTTTTGATAATTAGGTCCAACAATTTAAAGGAACATTCATTCAGAACGCTGGTCCATTCATGTTCAAAATCTTTGGAGGGGAAACCAAATGAAGGCGTTTTTTTGACGCGGAGTCCCCTTGGTATCCTTTTAGTTATTATATAGTTATCCAGCGTAGTGATATCCCACCATAGTCTAATGTTAGTGAGAAGTGTTTTTTCCAATTTATTAAAATAAAAATCAAGATCAGCCTTGTCTTCGCATATATCCTGTATGGTATTATCAAATAGGTATGCTGCTCTGCGTTTCCTAGCAGAGTTATCTGCACATATCTGGACAAAAGTACTGTTCATTGTGTTGGACACATCTGAGTCCTGTGCGTCCTCATCCATAATACAAGATGTCTCCCCTGTGTCACCAATATTAAAATCTGTGTATAAATGCTGTGACTATCCAGTCACCATGCGGTGTATGCTGGCCCCAAAGGTATATTTATTTATTATTCCTTAAGTGTCTCTCATAGGCGAGCAGCTGCTTGTAGTAAATCACAGTAGAAAGGTGGGATAAATCCCAAAAAGCGGCGCTCCAGCGAATGAGATACAGCAATGTTGTTATATGTAGATATTCAAGGTATGGAGATAACTATTGCAATAATTGTAGTATTGGACCCAGTGCATTAGCAGTAGTATATAGTCAATAGTTGTCTTATAGTGAGGGACTGTTTAATGCCTATTGGCACCTCACAAGACAAAAAAACCTCTTACCTGCTGCACTGTAGTGGTCTACAAGTCCCTCTTGAATCCATGTATAGGGAATTACAATACTCACTGGTTGTTCACTCCATGGTGCGTGCGTCACGCAGAGTAGATACAGGAGAGCTTAAAATCCAAAGATTTGTAGCGGAGCACAGCTGAGGAATGGGGCCAGCACCAGCAGTAGAGAGGTTAAAAATATATTTATTTAAAGCATGGTTTTAACACAGAGGGGAGACAAAACAAACTCTGACGCGTTTCAGGCTATGCAGCCCTTTGTCAAAGAGTACAATCGCGTCTCACGCTCCCGCAGCTATGAAGGGGATTCCCCGCCTACATTACCCAGTGGTGCCGCGCGGTTTTGGCGCGAACACCATCGTGCATAGCTATGGGTTGAATTCAACTTCCAATCAGACTACTGATGCGGAAGGTGCGTCTGGGAAGAGGGGAGGAACCAGGGAGTCCCGTTCAGCTGCGAGAGTGGAAGAAATGACAGGGGATAAGACACAACAATAAAATAAACAGAGCAAAAAACATATAACATAACTATTACAATTATATGCGCAATTGATTCGTAGCATGGATGTGGACAAGTAATATATTACTATTACCTCATGAATTAGATGTAGTATCAAAACATTCACTATGGTCTGATCTTGTGTCATACAGAATATATTGTATAGATTTATCCCTTATATCCAATACTATAAAAAGTAATGTGAACAATAATTTTTAGGTAATAATCTATATATATGACAGTTTACATTGTTCTAAGGCTATGATCTTCCTAATTTCCAGCATTTGTGCAGAATAATAATCAGCTTTAGAAAGAAACCTAGATGAAGGAAATATATGTTATAAAGAATAGGTTAGGAGGAAAAAAAAGGGGGGGAGGGGGGGAAGAAGGGGGGGGGGTGGGTGGGAGTGGTGGGGGTTGGGGACGGAGGGGGAGGGGGGGGGGGGTAGTGGACGAGGGGGGGGGGGGGGGAAGGTGGGAAGGGAGGGAAGGAGGGGGGAAGGGAAAGAATCAAGGATACCACCCCATCCATCAACAATATGACCAAAGAGGAACACGTACATTTATCTGCACTCAAGAATAGATCAGACATAGTCATCAAGAGTGCAGATAAAGGGGGGGCGGTGGTCATTTTGCATTCAGATGTATACCATTCGGAAGCCACAAGACAACTCAGTGATACCACAGCATATTGTAAATTGGACAGGGATCCTACACAAGCGTTTCTAGTGGAAATTCGTGATCTTTTGGACCTGGGTAGGGAGATAGGAGTTCTAACTAAACAAGAAGCAGAGTACTTATACAATCCTTTTCCCAGCGTGCCTATTTTTCACCATCTCCCAAAGATCCATAAATCTATTAGTAGCCCTCCAGGCAGACCCATCATCTCTAGCATTGGATCTTTGGGAGATGGTTTATCTAGGTACGTTGATTACTTCCTGCAGAGGTTGGTAAAAGAGCTTCCCTCATATTTGAGGGACTCTTCAGATTTGCTTCTAGATATTCAGAACATCAAATGGCTTAACACGTATATGTGGGTCACACTGGATGTGACCTCACTATATACCATAATTGATCACACTCTGGGCACCAAGGCTATCAGTCACTTTCTTAATCACTCAAATTTAAATGTAGCACAGAGCACCTTTTTATTAGATTCGGTGATGTTTTTATTACAGCACAATTATTTTATGTTTGATAAACAATATTATTTACAGTCACAGGGCACAGCAATGGGCACGTCATTTGCACCCTCTTATGCAAACCTCTTTATGGGATTCTGGGAAAATACACATATTTTTGGTGATAATAATATCTTTAGACAAAATATCATTTTCTACCGTAGATTTATTGATGATTTAATATTCATTTGGAATGGTGACACAGACACATTACACTTGTTTTTTGAATATCTGGGAGCAAATACTTATAATCTGAAATTCTCTCATGTATACCATGATACGAAAATTAATTATCTTGACTTACACCTATACATAGATATTGATCAAACCATACAGACCAATGTCTACAGGAAGGTTAACTCACGGAATTCCCTACTCAGGTCCAACAGCGCCCATCCTGGACCCCTTATCCGGGGTATTCCTAAGGGACAATTCCTTAGATTGAGGAGGATTTGTTCTACGGAACAATCTTTCCTCACTCAGTCTGAGGAACTAAAACAAAGGTTCCTGAATCGAGGCTATAGAGAGAAAGACCTGGAGAGTGCATTTGATAATGCACTAAAAATGGATAGAGACGAACTCCTAAATAAAACTAGAAAAAACAATAAGAGAAAGAAAGGAGAAATCTTTGTTCAGAAAGATTCAACCAACCAGCTGCCACTTTTCATAACAACATACTCGAAACAGGCAGAACAAATTAGGTTTATCCTACAAAAACATTGGTCCATTTTAAAACTGGACAGGGATCTAGAATGTCTTGCTAAATCTAATCCTAAAATGGTATTTAAAAAGGCCAAAACCATTGGGAATCATGTGTCTCCCAGTCTTTTTTGTTCCACCAAAAATAGCACCAACAAACTACCAAAAGGTTTTTTTAAATGTGGAAACTGTAATACATGTAAATACGCTAAAGAACAAAAATCTTTCAGGAATGTTTATACTAACCAAATCTATCGTATTGATACATTTTTAACATGTAACACTAACTTTGTGGTGTATTTGCTCAGTTGTCCTTGCGGCAGTGGCTATGTAGGTCGTACCATTAGACCGCTAAAAGTTCGAATTAATGAACACATTAGGAGCATCAAAAAACGAGATGAAAGGTTTCCTGTGGCCCGACACTTTAATCAATGTCAATTAGGAACATTAGCATCATTTTCTTTCAGTGCCCTTGAATACATCCAGGCCCATATTAGGGGAGGTGACAGAGAAGCCTTGTTAAATCGCAGGGAAATGTTCTGGATTTATGCCCTTGGGACATTGGCACCCAGGGGCATGAACCAGGATTGGGAACTCAAACATTTCTTAAATTGATAATTTATGTACATTTTTGTATGAGCATTTATTATAAAAAATGTGTTAAATCAATGTTTGTGATCCTCTTCACATTATATCCTTGATTCTTTCCCTTCCCCCCTCCTTCCCTCCCTTCCCACCTTCCCCCCCCCCCCCCTCGTCCACTACCCCCCCCCCTCCCCCTCCGTCCCCAACCCCCACCACTCCCACCCACCCCCCCCCCTTCTTCCCCCCCTCCCCCCCTTTTTTTTTCCTCCTAACCTATTCTTTATAACATATATTTCCTTCATCTAGGTTTCTTTCTAAAGCTGATTATTATTCTGCACAAATGCTGGAAATTAGGAAGATCATAGCCTTAGAACAATGTAAACTGTCATATATATAGATTATTACCTAAAAATTATTGTTCACATTACTTTTTATAGTATTGGATATAAGGGATAAATCTATACAATATATTCTGTATGACACAAGATCAGACCATAGTGAATGTTTTGATACTACATCTAATTCATGAGGTAATAGTAATATATTACTTGTCCACATCCATGCTACGAATCAATTGCGCATATAATTGTAATAGTTATGTTATATGTTTTTTGCTCTGTTTATTTTATTGTTGTGTCTTATCCCCTGTCATTTCTTCCACTCTCGCAGCTGAACGGGACTCCCTGGTTCCTCCCCTCTTCCCAGACGCACCTTCCGCATCAGTAGTCTGATTGGAAGTTGAATTCAACCCATAGCTATGCACGATGGTGTTCGCGCCAAAACCGCGCGGCACCACTGGGTAATGTAGGCGGGGAATCCCCTTCATAGCTGCGGGAGCGTGAGACGCGATTGTACTCTTTGACAAAGGGCTGCATAGCCTGAAACGCGTCAGAGTTTGTTTTGTCTCCCCTCTGTGTTAAAACCATGCTTTAAATAAATATATTTTTAACCTCTCTACTGCTGGTGCTGGCCCCATTCCTCAGCTGTGCTCCGCTACAAATCTTTGGATTTTAAGCTCTCCTGTATCTACTCTGCGTGACGCACGCACCATGGAGTGAACAACCAGTGAGTATTGTAATTCCCTATACATGGATTCAAGAGGGACTTGTAGACCACTACAGTGCAGCAGGTAAGAGGTTTTTTTGTCTTGTGAGGTGCCAATAGGCATTAAACAGTCCCTCACTATAAGACAACTATTGACTATATACTACTGCTAATGCACTGGGTCCAATACTACAATTATTGCAATAGTTATCTCCATACCTTGAATATCTACATATAACAACATTGCTGTATCTCATTCGCTGGAGCGCCGCTTTTTGGGATTTATCCCACCTTTCTACTAAAATAAAAACAGTTTGAAAAGAAGAATAAGCCTAGCTAAAGTTGAAAGTATTGAGTAATATAGAATAATAAATAATAAATATAGAATAAAAGATCTACATTTTTATTTTTGGGGTTTCTTAGAATCTAATTAAACATGCAAGTGTATTGTAATTATACTGCAAAATGCAACGTCAAAGTAGTGATGATTACAGTACAATGTAAAAGGTTTTCTATTAAGCTCACAATTATTATATCCTAATCACTAAAAATTGCACTGTCACTAAATTTTTGCCAATTAGGATTTTTAAAAAAGATTTGCAATCTGCTAACAAAGTTTTAAAAAGGTGATATTAGAGGTTCATCCTTTCTTTCCATCCATCCATCTCTCCTTTTGCCTTTTTCCGTTTGATGTCAAAGTTTCTTTTCTGGGGAAAAAAAAGTATGCTATTATTTCCGGTATAGCGCATGCGTCAAGTCGTTGCAGCAGTTCAAGCAATATCCTACAGTACATGTCTGTCTGTACGATGGGAACAAACTTCTGATAGGCTCTGGTTCTTGAGCCCCACCCTCTCCCTAGCTGTCCACCAATTGTATCTACTGTAGTAATTGCTCAGTCAATCATATTGCAGGACTACATTTTCAATAATTGTGCAAGAATTTAATTAAATTAAATAACCCTTAAAAAAGAATATGTTTTTTTAAACGGCAGCTTGAACTGCAGCTTTACATTTAATACTTTACTGTACATTGTATTTAGCTTCATTATTACCTTTGCCAAACGGGTGGAGATGAGCTACTGGCACTCCCGTAGTCTGCATTATAGTTGACAGGTGATAGCTGGCCTGCTACACCTGTAGTTGACAGCTGATGAAGCTGGAAATCTTTTTGGTACATGCAAGCTTGCTGGTACCTCTCTGGGAAATCAGGCTCAGGCTGGACATTTTACATGTTTTCTGACGGGGACAGGTAGCAAACGATTGCCGTTCACCAGGTTTTTACTGACGACCAGATCATTATTGTAAGCCGGTGCTGGTGCTGTTGCCAGCGCTGTTACATTGCTGGATTGGGATTGATGAATCTTATATGGATTAAACCCGACCTTTCTTCTTTTGAAATTGCCATGATCAAACATTCTGTAAAAATCAGGGACAAGACCCCAATACCCGCATGTATCTCCGGAAGGAGGGGCAATGCGAAAAAAACACTGATCATTACTTAAGGTTTTTCTTATCGAACGCTTCCAACCACGAATGTCAGGTGAAAACTTGTAAAAAATCAAATTTCGAAATTTAAAAAATCATATATTTCGGCTACAGTCACCATGTTATCTGCTGTAGGATTAATTGCAGAACATATTAAAAATGCATAACTACAGTCAGGTTTTTGACACGTCTGCGGTGTGCACATTATGTCCAGACCAGTCAGCAATTGTGCAAGGATACTGTAGGAATGTAGATAAAAGCACACAGCTTTGAGTTTTATAAGTTTTCATTATGAAGCGCCTACATTTGATAACGTCTTAAAGGTCAAATCACAATGGACCACTGTGGTAGACTTGGCTTTTACATTATCTGGTTTTACACATTTGCATACTGACACAGTAGCTAACAGACAGAACTGTACACATTACAATTCATTCATTTCTGCCACCTGGCGGATTCACGAAGAATTTTGCCCAAAGAAATACGAAACCATTAAATTAAAAGATCAACCGTGGGTGCCTGACGGCGTGAACGACAGTGGGAATGGAATGCAGAGTTAATACTGCGTGGAATACAGCAGAGCACATGACAACGGCTCTGTGATTTATTAAAATAATGGCCGCTGCAGCTGTACACATGCAAGGCCAGCCCTCTGGGGATGCATCTGCTAGCTGAGGTAAAGGATATAATTTGGGCAGGGGAGTATGTTGGATTGCTACTTTAAAGCATTCTGACTTCGATTCCGTGACTAGCAATTTGTTTACGTCCGATGGAGTATACTTGTCGAACATTGGTGCTGATTTATTTAATAACGCCATGCAAGGCAGGCTAGTAAAGGTCCTTGCAGGTCTGGTGGTAAGACGCTATTTAAAGGAGTTTAAATAGACCCTCAAGTGGCGGAAGTTTGGGGTAAGTGTGCTTATCCTTGCCAGTGGGGGCTCTTTACTTGTAAAGAACAGTGGGGCTGGGAGTGGCTAGCGGGACACACTTGCGTCAATGGCCGGGTCACATGGGCCTGAATTTGGTGTCATTGGTCATCACTTCAAGGACCTTTGACCTTTATACCTTTGAGAGAGCGCTCTAGCATGGGTAGCTCTTACCAATTTTTTAATGGTTATATAAAAACATGCAACTTTGTACCTCCAGACCTGGTCTTGTCATTATTTGTATGGGGTTCTGGGAACTTGGGGTGGAGGGGATCTCACTCACAGTCTCCCAGGATATGTAACTGGCTGATCAGCATACTGCAATGTATCAGCCACTACTGTTGGCTGAAGCCTTTCTCTAATGTGAACACTTTTTAATACACTGCTATTTAGCTATTTTATTTTTGTTTATATTTAAATACAAAGAATTTTTATCCTAGAGTTACGTATACTTCAATACTAGGGGTTTATCACTGACTTTATCACACTGAAACTTGGTATCTCGGCTGCACCCCACAGGGGTCCATAACACTATCAACCATATAGGTGCTCTGTTTCCTTCACATTTCATGGTGACCACAATCTGATCAAGCAAAACCTGATTCCTACTACCCCAAAGAAAGAGAAATTAAAGACACAATTATCACACACCCTCTATGGTTATGTAGCCAGGCCATCTATGGCTACTATGTGTGTGAAAGGGGTTAACCAAATGTGGCGCTCATATATATATTAGAGTGATACTTAACATAGAAAAACTAGATACACATGATACACATAATATTATTAATGGTGATACTTATACAAACGTAGGATGCAGCTATAACCCGGTGTAGGATTGCTTTCTCAATCCTCGTGGCAAGTGGAAAAGGGATCATCGGGAAGCGCATACCATGTGGAAACAAAAAAACAAGTGCTTATGGTGCAATATTGTGAAGTCAATGACGTGAAAGTAAAACTGCTAGCTCAGATGTATACGCAGAATACTCACAAACGTGAGATGGATAAAGGCACATAAAGGTATCTTTAAGGAATGGCTGCAATCCGTGCAAACGGGATATCACCAGACCGGTGTTCTCCACAATGGACCTTAGGATAAGATGATACTGGACATAGTGTAGACTGTATAACACATTTAATATGGGTAAATGAAATCCAATCAACTCACATGGTGTATGATATAAAAAGGCATTTAGATCACAAGTGGATCTCTGCAATCTCTGCAACCGGATGAGTCTTCTCTCAGCTCTCCCTCTGTGCAGGCGTGCGTGTCACGAATGCGTCTCACCGGCAGCCGGAAGTGACGACATCCGCATCCAGAGGTTCCGGTTGGTGCAACGACGTCACTCTGACGTCACAGACTGACGTCTACATGGAATTATTGCATCACATCAGAGGACATGAGGTGCAGCGACATTTTCACGAATCCAAAAAGACCAAGGATACCATCAATGTTGACACCTCTGTTCCCCCCGCCCCAAAGGGTAAGAAATCTTCCATCCAGGAGGAGGACGTGACTCACAAGTCACCTGTCAGGAAGGGTCGTGCCCCAGACAGATCATCTTCCACGTACAAGGATCGTCTGAACGCCGCGACGTAGTTTGCTATAACGGCGGGAAGAAGGGCCCCTTCTCCAGCGATTGCCCGGAGAGGGAGGATCCTCTGGAGGAAAAACCTCCCGATAGAAGAAACTCAACCCGGTCAATAGTCTGCCGAGTACAAATGGCCGGGTCTGACTCAGAACCCCTTCCTGGAACCGAAGATGCCCCTTCTGACTCCGGCCCCGGTGATGACGCCTCACCAAGGGAAGCTTACAGTCAAGTGGGCCCCGCGGCCATCGTGCATGTTGTGCTGGAAGGGATCTATGCATCGGCATCACTGGACAAGGGGTCAAAAGTGACCATCATATACCGCAAGTTCTACGACCAGCACCTTAAACACTGCCCTCTGAGGACGGTCGAACATATGAAGGTTAGGGGATTAAGTAATGAGGACTACCCCATCGATGGGATTGTAAGGGTTCAACTGGAAATACTCCAACTGAACACCGGCAAGAAACACCCGATGCATGTAGCGGCAATGGTATGCCCGGAGCCCCAAGACCAGTGCAAGTATCCGATCATCTTGGGAACCAACACTGATATAGTACAAGCTGTAATCAGAGCATACCTGAAACAGACCAACGAGTTGCTACTTGCCAATTCGCTCCTAGACCCCGTCCTATGAGAGGAATGCAACTGGGTATATGCCTTGGAGCATCACGGGGATCTCTACAATCTTCAACGCGGACTGACGACCATATTACCAGGGGGAGTGCAACGAATGGCTGTCTGGTGCTGTTATCTCGAGCAAGATGAGAACGATCAGCTCTTCTCTCTGGAGAGTACCCCTGAAGAAGAAGTTCAGACAGGTTATAGAGTACTACCCGAAGTAAGGGAGTGGACGACTAAGATCCCTCGAAGAACTTACGTATATGTACAGAACATCTCCCCATTCCCGATGGAACTTGATGCCGGACAGAGTCTGGGTTGCATATATCCGGTCAGCCATGTGGAAACAAAGCTGCAGGTGAAGGCGGGGGCAGCGAGTGAGCGGTTAGTCAATTTGGACTTCAACTTCGGCGAGTCAACATTGCCCACTGAGTGGAAAGAGCGGCTGACAACCCAGTTGAATAAACGACGGACTGTGTTCTCCACGAGCAAAATGGATGTGGGATGCAGTCGCAGCGCTCAACATGCCATTAGACTGAGTGATGCCACCCCGTTCCGGGAATGCCTTCGTCGCATCACCCTGAGGGATGTGGACGATGTGAGGAACGTCTTGCAAGAAATGGAGACCGCTGGGATTTCGACGGAGTCTTTGAGCCCCTACGCATCCCCCATAGTAGTGGTGAGGAAAAGGAACGGATCCGTGCGACTGTGTGTTGACTATCGAACCCTGAACAATCGTACGATACCGGACCAGAACAACCTTCCTCGCATTGAAGAGATCCTGAATTCTCTGAACAGAAGCCAATGGTTCAGCGTGCTCGATCTATGATCCGGGTACTATCAGGTACCCATGAATGCAGAGGATCAGGAGAAAACAGCCTTCGTCTGTCCCCTGGGGTTCTACCAATTTACACGTATGCCCCAAGGTATATGTGGAGCCCCTGCTACCTTTCAACGACTCATGGAGAAGACTATCAGGGACATGAACCCTCGGGAGTGTCTCGTCTACCTGCACGACATCATTGTCTTCGGAAGGACCCTGGAAGAGCACGAGGAGAGACTGCTTAAAGTGATAGACCGTCTTGGGAAAGAAGGATTGAAATTGTCCCTCGACAAGTGTCGGTTTTGTCACACCTCAGTGACCTACGTGGGACACATCGTGTCCGCTCAAGGGATCGCCACCGACCCAGCCAAAGTAGAAGCGGTCGTGAACTGGCCGCGTCCCGAGAATGTTACGGAACTACGATCCTTCCTGGGGTTCTGTGGGTATTACCGTCGCTTCGTGGAAGGGTACTCTAATAGAGATAAACCCCTGAACAATCTGTTGAAGATATACCCCGAAGATACCGGAGAGAAGGCCGTATCGGCCCGCCAACCTATTGGTGATAAATGGACGTCTGAGTGTGAACAGGCCTTTCTGAAATTGAAGAAGTGTCTGACCGAAGCGCCGGTGCTTGCGTATGCGGATCCCGAACAACCATACGTTCTGCATGTGGATGCCAGTCTCAATGGACTGGGTGCTGTCCTGCACCAGAAGCACCCCGAGGGCCTTCGGCTTGTATCCTACATCAGCCGCAGTCTGACACCCAGTGAACAGAAATACCCCATACACAAGTTGGAGTTCCTGGCTCTCAAGTGGGCGATCACCGAGAAGCTCCACGATTACGTTTGAGGTAAGGACGGATAACAATCCCCTCACGTACATTAATACCTCGGCAAATTGGATGCAGCAGGACACTGATGGCTGGCAGCTCTGAACAATTACCGCTTCTCCCTGAGTATAAGCCGGGACCCATAAATGTCGGGGCTGACACCCTCTCTTGACGGCCAGGGCTAAGTGATACTCAAGATGATGAGGAATGGGAAGAACAGCCAGGACCAGGGGTGCGAGCTATGTGTAGCACCGCCGCCATCATCAACGATCAAGTGGCCTTCTCAGAATTACGGGTTGCGGATTCCTTGGGATGCCAGTCGCAGGCTGTCCCGGCCGCCTACTGTGATCCCAAGGGGATGAATATAACTCATGACAAGGTGCTACGGTGGAAAGATCTGGTAGACTACGAAATACGAGATCCTGTCATTAGTATCATTAGGCAAGCTGTTGAAAAAAAGAATCCAGCCCTTCTGAAGTGTGCTCCCAATGACTTGGTTGCCTCGCTCATGCGGGAATGGACAAATTCGAAATCGAAAACTGCTTACTCTATCGGGTGGTGCAATACCACAATCACCCGGATAGACGACAACTAGTCCTCCCTAAGAACTTGCAATACATGGTGTTGAAGTCCCTCCATGATGAACATGGACATCTCGGGGTAGAGAAGACCTTTGGGTTGGTCCGAGACAGCTTTTTCTGGCCCAAGATGCGAGAGGCCGTAGAATGCCCCTGTCACCGTTGTACTCGGTGTATAAAACGCAAGACCCTACCTACCAGAGCAGCACCCATGGGCCATCTGAAGAGTTCTGGCCCAATGAACCTTGTGTGTATGGACTTTCTGTGCATTGAGCCTGATAGCCGGGGAATATGCAACGTGCTGGTCATCACGGATCATTACACTCGGTATGCCCAGGCCTTCCCCACGAAAGACCAGAAAGCTATCACGGTGGCAAAAATATTATGGGAGAAGTATTTCGTGCACTACGGTCTTCCAAACCGCCTTCACTCCGATCAAGGTCGGGATTTTGAGAGCACTAAATCCGAGAACTGCTCAAAATGCTGAACATCGCTAAATCACGGACAACACCGTACCATCCCGAGGGAGATGCGTTGCCCGAACGATTTAATCGAACCTTACTGGACATGCTCAGAACTTTACAGAGTGCTCAGAAGACTGAATGGAGTTGACACGTGGAGGCCCTGGTGCATGCGTACAATTTTACCAGACACGAGTCAACTGGATTCTCCCCATACTTCCTCATGTTTGGGCGAGAGGCGAGACTGCCAGTGGATGTACATCTTAGAGTCTCAGCGGATGGGATACACAATGCTACCCATTTTAAATACGTGCAAAGACTTAAAGACAGTTTGCAGCAGGCCTATCAACAGACTGAGAAGTCTACAGCAAAGCTGAACGCGGCAATAAAAGGTGATACGATCATAAGGTCAAATATCGGGAGCTTCGTCCTGGGGACGCTGTGTTGCTTCGGAATCTGGGAGTCCCGGGAAAACACAAATTTGCCGACCGATGGAGAGACGGTGTATATGAAATAGAATCTCAGATGCCTGGCCTCCCGGTCTATCGCATCAAAGACACTGAAGGCCGGGTAATGGTATGGCACTGTAACCACCTCCTCCCCATTCCACAACTGGGAAATGAGGAAACGGAAATACTGGCCACACCACTCAATAGTGAGTCCGACTTATCAGAGATGGGTCAAGAGACTGTCAATAACGAAACCCACTCTGAAACTCCTGAAGACCCTATGGAAGGACCCTCTCAAAGGGACTACTCCAAAGAAGGGGCATCTCCCGGAGGAGCTACGGGTAAAGGGCCCCGTAGGCCAATGCCTAATAAGGTGGCACCAACACCCCAGCCTTTGGATCCACAGAGCCCGTGCTTTGTGCCTAACAGAGACTGTTCAGAGACATTTCTCCCCTCAAGGGAAGAGGCTGAGCCTCAGGACTGTGTTTACTACACCCCCGAGGGAGTTGCAGAAGAACAGATCCGAAGGAGCCAAAGAATCAGATACCCTCCAAATCGGGTAACCTATGATCAAATTGGGGCACCCCATTATGAGGCTCAGCAGTGGTCTCAGAGCAAAATCCAATCTGTGATTGTGATGCTCAGAGAATTGTGCAACATCGTATAAAGTCAATGTGAATGTGCTAAGTTATATATTGAACTGCATTTTTATTATATAATTTCTGTACAGGTTGAGTTGTGTCACAAGCGAGGACGTTGGGGATTTTACCAGGGGGAGGATGTAGCCAGGTCCCCCTTCCGTTGCGAGACTCCCCCCCTCCGGGTACTCACTGCGGCTGGTAGCGGGGAGGTGCGGGGGCATGCTTGAGCATAGTGCGCCTCTCCTAGGGATGAGGCCAGTTGCCGTCACGTTGCAGAGGTCCCGGCAGTTCGCGGTTCAAGGCGCCGCCATTGCAAGTTGCGTTTCGCATTCGCAGGAGCCAGAAGTGCCGGGAGGCCCACAGAAAGGTCACGCATGCACAGTGAGTAGCGCGGCAACACGGACGAATAGGAAGAGGGCTCTTGGATGGGACTACATGTCCCATGAGCTTCCGCTGCCCCACCTGACCCCAGGGAGCCAATAGGGCTACAGCATCTCCCTACAGGGGAGAATAGATACATTTCGTGGGCTTGGAGCACGTTAGGCAGTTGGTGACCGGAGCAGCTAGGGGAAGGAGGTAGGGTGCAGGAGTCAGTGACTCCCTGCACTAGGCCAGCAGCCCCCTAGGTCCCAGATAGCCCTGAGTCACCAGTAGTGTTGTGCTGTTCAGGGACAGGCCCCAGGTTAGGGACCCTGCCCCTTATTATTATCCAGAGTCAGTTAGGGACACAGCGAACGCTGCGCTTCCATCCAGAGGTCTGGGCTCAAACCTTCGCTGTCGCTGTAGCAGCCATCCAGGTGGGATCGCCCCGGATGGTAGTTCCTGTGGTCAGCGGTCATCGGATCCTTTCTGAAGCTCCTTGGCAGGCCCGGGCACTGGAGTGCTTGGCAGGTAACCATCAACAAGTGCACCAACTATACTCTATAATATTTACACGGGACTTGTGGCTGCGCAGCTACACATATCAATCTCACGGGAAGGGACATATTGTGTGGGAGTTTCTGGACACGGGGTGGGATCACTCGGTGAAAGGGGGTAGCGTCCTGCGATATGCAGTAGTTAGTGTCTCCTTTAGAGAGGGACACCTGTTATACATATATGCATAAGCACGGTTGCTACAGTAAAGTTATTGGTTGTTTTACATGCTGTGTGTGTGATATATATATATATATATTTTCCTGTGAGGATCACTCCCCCTCTGGTGGGAGCCATCGCAGGTGGAGGCGTTGCACCGAGTACGAGGGTATTCCTATTATTACACGTGCCCCAGGCTCCCCGTGGTGGAGGCTTAGGCCCCATGTGAGCCGAACAGGTAAAGCACCACACCTGGTAACATTAGGTTCCCCGCACACACATACCATAAGCTCTTGGGTTGGGGGAATACCTGTTACATAACAATAAACAATAATTCATTACCGTAGCGGCTATCCGCTATGGTAATGAAGCTGCTTTAATGTATTTTAAATAATAGTGTGCGGGAGCAGGGAGTCCCCTGAGCTGAACCGCATTGATTTCTGCCTCAGAGACCCCCTGCTTCCCAAGTTACAGGCCCCGGTAGGGAGCATCGGGTGCCAGTGTCGCCGCCATCTTTATAGCATCCAAGACGCGACGTGGGCTCTATAAAGATGGCGTCCACACTGGCACCGATGCCCCAAACCGGGGCCTGTAACTCGGGAAGCAGGGGGTCTCTGAGGCAGAAATCAATGCGGTTCAGCTCAGGGGACCCCCTGCTCCCGCATACTATTAATAAAAATAAATTAATGCAGCTTCATTACCTGAGCGGATAGCCGCTAAGGCAATGAAGGGGTTAAGGCACATTAGCATGTTTATTGGGGACAATTGCCCCCAATAAACAACACACATCTCCCCCGCCCCCTAACACGTACAGTACAGTAATGGCCAAAATCACTATTATCCACATGTGGATAATAATGCATTTGGCCATTTTAAATACATATAAATTACAATAAATACAGTCAAAACATATTACACTTACCTTTTACAGGCACTCACGATGAAGGCCATCTTCATCCTCATCTTCATTCTGCCCATGCCCCTCCGGTGCTGCAAAACATGCACAACAATCACAATAGCCAATGTAATGTCCCATAAACCCTTAATCACCGCTATTAACCGCTACAGTCATTAAGAGGTTAACCCACCCTCACCCACCACTCGGGAGGCCTACATACCTTCCCACTCTAACCCCCCACCCCGTGAGGCCTAACCACCCTCACCCACTACCCACAAGGGAGGCCTACCCACATTCCCTTTGGGCCAATACACACCACCCCCCCCCCCCTAACACATACAGTACAATAATGTGCCAAATAACTATTATCCAGATATATATATTATTTGCCCATTATTAAACACATAAAACATGCATACACTGGCGACACAGTTTATTGCACTGCGGCCAGATCCGCAAGCCGGGAGATTTCCTGGCTTGCTAGTGGCCGCCCCTCGGCGTGCCGCGCGTCACCGACGCGCGGTCACGCGTCATCGGGAGCGTGCGCCCCCTGCACGCGCGTCCAGGGCTCCCCGAGGGAGCCCTGGTGTCCCGCGATGTGGGGGATGGCGGCAGGGGGTTCCGGGGGACCCGGCGGACCCGGCAGCGGGAGGGAGAGCGCCCCGATCGGAGGGCGCTCTTCCGCTGCTTCGGCGCGCGCCCGTCACCCTCCGGCGCGCGCCAGGCTACTGCTGCGGCCGAGAACGGGCAAATGCTCGAATAAACTCGGCCGCAGCAGTAAATCAAAACATAAATTTTTAATCTTAAAATCACCACATTGCATGTTACAATAAATCCAGCATCTATTGCAAATATAAGCGAACAAATCAGCAGCTCCACAAATGTATATGAAATGTCACACAATTGCATAGAGTGTGTACATGATGCAATTAATCTGTGCATCATGTAACACTATGCAAAATATATGTAACAATAAAATACACTATGAACAATGTCCCCTAACCACCAATGCCATCCTGAAAATCAATTAGAAACTAACCAACATCAATACAATTAGCATCAATTGTATTAATCCATTTCCTCAAACAATTAAAATACAATACAAATCAATGATACAATTCCCTATTCAATTGCTAAAGCCATACCATTGCCAAAACAATTCTAATTTAAAGTAACCACCATCATTCTAATCTTACTACCATAAAGAAGCCATAACCTAAATACAAATTACATTATTCACAACAATGTCAAAATAAAGATGCTAAATACAGTATTCATACATGAAAAGAACCTAAACATGAGCCAAACAATCAATTATTATCCCTGTATGTATATCCATACAGATAGATAAACATAACATACAGGGGCAATAATACAGCATAAAATATAAAGCATTTACATACAAAATTCACATACAATACACCCATTCAGTGTCCGTGAATGTATGTATATACATATATACATTAACGTGCATTAAATGGGACTGAAAAAATAAAAAACATGAATGAAAAATCATAAAAACCTGTAAAAGTAAAAATAATAAACTTTTCTTTTGTTTACTCACCATTAGATGCCCACTCACCGAAATCCAAGCGACCCAGAAGCACAGGAACCAATCCACAGGTAAGCCATAAAAAAAAACCCATAACAAATCCACGTCTGTGTCTTTTTCTTCTATTTGTAGTCCTTCCCGTCTGTCTTGGGTCTTCTTTTCTTCTTTGGGGTCTTTTGGGGTCTTCTCCGGCTTCTTCTGTCTTTTTCCGTCTTCTTACTGTACGTCACGCCCTTCTTCTCTTCTTAGGAGGGGAGATGTTCCCTCCTCGGCGACTAGCTTCAAAATGAGGCGACATAGGCTTTTATAGGCCTATGACGTCACATTTTGGTCAAATGTTTCCCACGGTCCTGATTGGGCCGTGAAAAATATGTGATTTGGCCGATGAAAAAAAAAATGATGACGTCATTTAAAGGCAATGAAAGCACAGCCAATCAGAATGGCTTTGCTTCAATTGCCTTTAAGATGACGTCATTAAAAGAAACATGGCCGGTCTCACATGGTACGGTTGCCAATCAGAGCGTGGGAAAGAGAAGGGCGTGGCGTAAGAAGATGGAGGAAGACGGAAGAAGACGGAAGAAGACGGAGAAGACCCCAAAAGACCCCAAAGAAGAAAAGAAAACCCCAAGACAGACGGGAAGGACTACAAATAGAAGAAAAAGACACAGACGTGGATTTGTTATGGGTTTTTTTTTATGGCTTACCTGTGGATTGGTTCCTGTGCTTCCGGGTCGCTTGGATTTCGGTGAGTGGGCATCTAATGGTGAGTAAACAAAAGAAAAGTTTATTATTTTTATTTTTACAGGTTTTTATGATTTTTCATTCATGTCTTTTATTTTTTCAGTCCCATTTAATGCCTGTTAATGTATATATGTATATACATTGTTAAAGTGTGAATAAAAACACAAGTCTGAGGTTATATTTTGCAGAATGGCAAATAAGTTTATTGCTTGTGCGGTGCACACGCAGAGGAGAGTTTCAAAATAAAACCCTCCCAAAGACATGGTAGCATACAGGCATTATTTATACACAAAATACTAAACCCTCGCCCCCTCTACAAGGTTGCGTGTCGTCACTACGTAAGCGTAAAAGGTAAACAAATTATGTACACGAACACATTGAGTTAAAGCATTATTATGGGATGCATATTAGAAATGAAATGACTCAGCTAATATTCCTTATACAAGCCTGTGACTTTTACTCTACATACAGAACACATTGCCCCCCCTCGGACAGTGCCTATCTGTCTCGTATTTTCATAACATTGGCTCTTAGCCCTCATTCTCAAGGTTTTGTCAGTTACACTGGCGACACACTTTATTCGAGCTCGGCTAGTCCCACGAATTCGGGTATACTCGGGTGTATTGAGGTTTGTGACTGTTTTCTGCCCGAGTGCATTGCGTTATTTTCCAGGCAGGGATTGAAGCATTTTATTCCCGCTGGCTGCAATACTGCACAGTATATATATATATACTGCATTACAATTCATGAATTTATGCCATCTGGTAGACACGCGAAGCATTGCAGCCTATTAAATCCTAATCATTATCATTTAACAGATCAGCCGCCCGTCAGCCAGGCATGAACCCAGGCTGGGAAGGCAAACGCAACGGGGCTTGTCAGAGGTGAGGAGCGGCGCATTCCAGGTATCTGCCAGGTACAAACTGGGCATTTGCTCGAATAAAGTGTGTCGGTGCAGTAGCTGCTTGGTTTATTCTCACTTGAAAGTTGAAAGCAAAAAACCTCATTCAAAAACGTCCATCTCATAACCCGTTCACTCAGACAAAACCTAAGATGGATGCTGACTTAAAATGGTTGCATAGATCCCAGTGCTGTTATGTCAGACCCCCCCCCTTACGTCATATTCTCACTTTGTCAACATACATTCACGGACACTGTATGGGTGTATTCTATGTGACTTTTGTATGGAAATGCTTTGTATTTTATACTGTATTATTGCCCCTATATTTTATGTATATCTATCTACAGTGGTGGCTGATCTATCTACAGTGGTGGCTGCCTTTATTCTCCTGCGGCCGCCACCGCAATGTGAGGACAATGTTCGGGCAGATGCGGCTGGTTTCCGGCGCGTGCCGCGCGTCACTGTAGCGCCGGTCACACGTTGCAGGCATCCCCGAGTTCCCCTGGCATCCCCGAGTGTTCCCCCGGCATCCCCGAGTTCCCCCAGCATCCCCGAAGCGTGAAAGGTAAGCAGGGTAAGGGGAAGCGCTGCGCGAAGCAGAGGCGGGCAGAGGCGGCAGAGGGGAGGGGAAGATGCGCTCGCGGCTGGCGCGCGGCCAATTACGGGAAATTTACGGGAAAATTACGGGAGAATTACGGGCATTGGTTAGGTTAAAGCTGGCCACAGTAGTATATGGATAGACATACAGGGATAATAATTGATTGGTTTGCTAATGTTTATGTTCTTTTCATGTATGGCTAGTTTATTTATCAGCTTTATTTTGTCATTGTTGTGAATAATGTCATTTGTATGTAGTTAAAGGTTAATTGTAATGGCTTCTTTATGGTACTTACATTAGAATGATGGTGGTTACTTTAAATTAGAATTTTTTTCGCAATGGTTTGGCTTTAGGAATTGAACAGGGAATTGTATCATTGATTTGTATTGTATTGTAATTATTTGAGGAAATGGATTAATTGATTGATGCTAAATGTATTGATGTTGCTTAGTTTATAATTGATTTTCATGATGGCATTGCTGGTTAGGTGACATTGTTAATATTGTATTTTATTGTTACATATATTTTGCATAGTGTTATATGATGCACAGATTAATTGTATCATGTACACACTCAATGCAATTGTGTGACATTTCATAGACATTTGTGTAGCTGCAGTTTGTTTATTTTAAATTTGCAATGGCTGCTGGATTTATTTTAACATGCACTGTGGTGATTTTAAGATTAAAAATGCATGTTTTGATTTATGCATGTTTTATGTGTTTAATAATGGGCAAATAATCTATTATCCATATCTGGATAATAGTTATTTGGCACAATATTGTACTGTAGGTGTTGGGGGGGGTGTATGTATAGGTCCGGTTTATTTATTTTACATTCAGGGTTGGTTCCTTGGTTCTGCGTGAGACCTCTGGAGACCACCTGCGGTATCCTCGGGTATCTCACGGGTATCAGTCTGGTGGTTCCTGCGGGGATGAACCGGTGGCCTCACATCTGTGGAGGCACCATGGACCTGTTGTCTGCGGGGAAGAACCAGTGGCCTCACATCCATGGGGGCACTGCGGACCTGTAGTGTGCGGGGAAGAACCAGTGGTCCCATATCCGTGGGGGCACCGCGGACCCGTAGTGAGCACTCGTGAGTTCCCCAGACCACCGTGAGAACCACCTGAGGCCCCGCAGACACCTGTGGGTCTGACCGGGGCTCCCAGACATCCGTGGGCCTACCGTGGGGACCCAATTGTGGCCCACGGTGACCCAAGGTGACCCCCTGGGGCCATGGTGCTTTGTCAGGTGACCCGCCAGCCCGCCGGGGACTCGCGTGGGGCTGGGGTATGAACCCTGTATGTAAAAGGATAAATCATGTATTTATGGGGGGGCACAGGGGGTGGGTAATGTATTTAATAAATAGAATGATGTTTATTGTGGGGCTGTGTATTGTTTTTATTGTGGGTACTGCGGGTGGGGGGAGGGGGTATTGGCCCCAAGGGTATGTGGGTAGGCCTCCCTTGTGGGTAGTGGGTGAGGGTGGTTAGGCCTCACGAGGTGGGGGGTTAGTGTGGGAGGGTATGTAGGCCTCCCGAGTGGTGGGTTAGGGTGGGTTAACCCCTTAATGACTGTAGAGGTTAATAACCGCTATGGTGATTAAGGGGTTAGGGGACATTACATTGGCTATAGTAATTGTTGTGCATATTTTGCAGAACCATAGGGGCATTGTCAGAATAAAGATAAGGATGAAGACGGCCTTCATCGTGGGTGCCTGTAAAAGGTAAGTGTAATATGTTTTGACTGTATTTATTGTAATTTATTTGTATTTAAAATGGCCAAATGCATTATTATCCACATGCATTACTGTATAGTATGTGTTAGGGGGGTGTTTTGAGTTATAATTCTTGTTTATTATTTTTGGAGGTGCAACATTGGTACCGCAGGCACGCGGGTACCCCAGGAATCCCGCGGGGAACCCGGGACAGCCGCGGGGACCCCCGGACTCCAGCAGGGACCCCCGCACTCCCACGGGGACCCCCGTTTGTTGAGCCGGGGACCCCCGGACACCCGCGGGGTCAGCCGGGGACACCCGCGCGACCCCCGGGCTCCGTCGGGACACCCGCCGGCCTTCTGTATGGGTTTTGCGCATGCAAAAATAAAAAGCAAGAATTTTTTCTAAGTACAGATTTCTTCGCGTCGACTCTGACCTGGCGTGTTCTGATCAACGCAACTTTCGCGTTTGCTAAGGTTGCGTTGCTTAGTGCATCCCGCTTAAGGGCAGAATTTCACGCAAACAGGGTTGCGAACGAGCAAAGTTGGACTTAGAAAAAATTCCTGAAAAAAGTCATTTTTAGATCGCAAAGTGCCTGTTTGCGTTGCTTAGTGCATCGGGTTGAGCCAAAAATCACGATCGAAGAGCACTTTGCGGTCTAAAAGTAACTTATCAGAGCTTAGTGCATAGCCCCCTTACTCTGCTGGCGTCTTCACCCAGTTGATACCGCGCTCAAGGATATGCGCTGTTGACACGGTGTGCTCCGGATCGTTGTCCTGGTAGAAACGGTGACCATCCGGGAACTCATGGGTGATGTATTCCACAATCTCAGGCACAATTTTCTCTTGGAAGAAAGCTTTATTCATGATTCTTATAACAAGAAAAGAAAAGTGCTCAAAAAACTGCACACTAGTACAGTACAGTGCGTAAGGCAAAAGCGTGTGACATACATTTTACTGTACCTTCAAAGATGACGATGCATCCTGGTCCACATCTAGAGATGGCACCCCACACATGCATCTTCACTGGGTGTTTTGGACACGGCTTCATAGATATGCAACCTTTTTTGTGGAATGCAAAGGTGGTAAATCTCTCCAGCGAAACAGTAGACTCGTCAGTGAAAATGCAATCCTGGAAAGTTTCTCCACTGTCGATCCATGCCTGGGCCTGGAACACTCTCTTCATTTTATTAACGTCCCTTATCATAGGGTACGCTCTGTAATGACAAGGAATAAATAATTTTAGAGGTACAGTACAGTTTCTTAAACAACACTTTTACCTCCTGTACTGTCCAGTACTAACCTCACACGTCCATATTTCCATCCAATTCTGCGTCCCATCTTCTTTATTCTGGTCTCGGATACAGTGAGATTGTGATTTTGCCGCAGAGTGTATTTGACCCTTAATGCACTCTTCTCATCATTCTCTTCACTTATTTTGTCGACCAGAAGAGTTGTCTCCCTACAATGTACAGAAAAACAACAATCCGGTAAGTTACAGTGCAGTAGGCCACAAGCACAGCACATAATTTGCAGTAAAAATAGTATACAATGAGATAGATCTACACAATATATAGTTCTATTAATATGCAGCAATATACACAATAGATATACTGTAGTTATATAAATATACCGAAATAACTATAAAATTAGATTGAGAGAGAGAAAAAGGCCCTAAATAAAGCACTCTAGTATTTGTATCAGTACAAATCACATAAAGTTTATTAAATGTATTGTCACAGAACAAAAATGGTTAAAACAAAGCACAGAAATGTTTAAAATACAGCATGGATCCCCTGTTCATTACAAAGCTAAACAACTCCCTCAATGAAGATGCCCAAAATACACTCAGATAGTATTCTGAAACACCTGACAAAATTTACCTGGTGTGACACCCAACAGACTAAATAGTCACGGCTAGGGCTATGTGATCATCTGCAAAAGGTCTGATATGCCTACTAACCCCTGCAGTGTAGGGTTTGTCTAGGCGACAAAAAGTAGCAGTTAAGTGACAGCAGAGATACACAGATTAAAGCCTGCAAAGCACATATAAGCCTATAGCTAGAAAGAGTGATACATCACCTATGGTCAGGTACATTGTGGTCGGTACATTCAAGGGGGAACAAGGAGGGATGTTAGAGCATAGTAATGTGACCCAGAGAGCGGACAAACCAGGGGATCCTGCCTGCTGGACCTGCTCCTACGCGTTTCGGCACACAGCCTTCTACTGGGAGTGGTGATGTAAGCAGGGTAACATGCAGGTTTAAAAAGGGAACTAATTGGGCTAGTGGGTGTAATCACCTGGCAAAAATCAAAATTACATAGTTTATGCAGAGGACAAACAGGTGTAGGCTAAGAGTGAGGCTAATAGAGTCAGAGATGGTCATAGGTTATAAGCCAATGAAAGATTCTTATTATGGGTGCACTCACACTCCTCCAAAATAGTCAGTGATTACATGATTACCTGCCTGGTGAGTCCAATATGTGGCAGTAGCAGAAAGCTTATCCTCAGGCTGTAGCACATAATGTACCTCAGGGCCACAGATGTAATGAATTAATGGTGTGTTTAAGGGCAGAAAACGGGCCTCCCATATGTCACTGCGCATGTCCGTGACGTCATAACGTCGCGTCTGGTAAGGTAGGGCGCCCTGAGCTTAGTAATGGGCACTAGTGAGGCAGAAAGTGTCTATGGGCAGTTCACTGCGCATGCGCGGCTCTGTAACTGATGTATCCATGTATTAGGCAGGCTGAATAAGCCCTGCATCGCGTCTCGCGCATGCGCGCCTCTGCATAATGGTTGCAAGTGTAATGAGCAGTCAAAAGAGCACACATATCTGCTCACCACGGTCGCAAAGCGCCCACAGATATAGCTGATGTAAGCACAATGTACATAAAGAGTGCAAAGGGAACCTAAGGATTAAAAAGCTCATCAAATATAGCCCCCAAATGGGCAACCAGGCAAACAATTGTGTGGTCCGCATCACTGTGGAAGCCATAAGAATAGATGAAGCACATATTGCTTAAGGCATGACATGTAACATCCAAAGATAACTGTTAAGGGATGATATAGGAGTGATATATTGTTGTACAATTGTTATCAACAGGTAAGTGCATGTAGGTATGATCCATACCTGTACATCAATAAATATATAGGCTTGTGCACAAATGGGATTCAATGAAGAATAATCTTCCACAAAACTGTGGACTACCAGTATAGTATGATAGCACATACATGATGGAAAGGGGCAATAGAGTTCCCCAATGAATCACTATTAGTATATATGATATTGACATATCAGTGAAAGTACATAAGATCCAATGCCCACATGAACGTCCAAGCTTGGAAGAAAAAACATGGTGTGTGGTTTTCTTTTCGCAGTAATAACGCCAGATGGTGTCCTTCCGGATATTAGTCTTCAAATAAAGACGTAAGATGATAAACGTCATGATGATGCATAAATCAGAAATTAGTCCTTCTTGAATGGTTCAAGTAGAGTGTGGAGCAGTGCTGAACAGAACAGCCAAAAGTCTTTATGGAAACATCCAAACGGAGAGGCGATGTGAGTCGTGTATAGTTGGGAACCAGCCATGTAATATGCAAACCCAGGACTCTGTGGATATAAAAACAGGGGTTGGGGAAGGGGAGACAAAAAGAAGTGTATGAGATTCTCATCACTAAATTTATACTTAAGAAGCCAGGGGATATCAAAAACATTCAGAGGATGATAATGGCAGTATGATATAGTACAGGTTAGTGCAATGCCTATATAAACATTGCGAAACCCAGGTAGTCATTGAGACCCCTGGGAATCATTGAATCCATCTGTACAATCCACCTCGACTCCCTGCGTAGTAATGCCCTTTCTAAGTCGCCTCCTCTGAGTCCTAAACTTACCCTCTCAATCGCAAATGCTTGTAAGAGGTTAAAGTCTGTACCTCAAAGAAATGTCGGGCTACCGAGGTGATTTTCTTAAACGCCTGAAGGTCTTTTGAGGCGTTTTTGATGTTCCTTACATGTTCAAGTATTCTAAACCTTACTTCACGGGTTGTCATCCCTATATAAGGGAGCCCGCAAGGGCAGATGACACAATAAATGACGCCTTTAGATTTGCATCCCAGACAGTCTCTTATTTTAAAGGTATGGTTCTTGGAAGAGTCAGTGAATACCTCTGTCTGATACATATACCGACAGGCAGAACAATTTTTACATTTATAGAAACCCTTTTTTCTCTTAGCTGTTGAGAGGAAAGTAGTTTGTATAGTAGGGACAAAATGACTAGTCACTAGTTTGTTTCTAAGGTTGGGCAACTTGCGACTGCTCATTGTAATTCTGTCGCCTAAGGCTTTTTTGAGATCCGGGTCTGTCATTAGAATCTGCCAGTGATTTTGAAGTGTAGTACGCAATTGGCACCATTGTCGGTTATAAGTACCTATAAAGCGGATTTTACAGTCTGCATGGGCTTTGCTTTTAGGGTACAATAAAGTGTCTTTTAATAAACATTTACATTTACATTTAATAAACTTTATGTGATTTGTACTGATACAAATACTAGAGTGCTTTATTTAGGGCCTTTTTCTCTCTCTCAATCTATTATACTGCCCTTATAGCACCACCGACACATCATTGTAGCTTGGATTTTTCCAGTGTTGGTATTTAGCTGTGTTTACATGTCTTGTGGATGCGGGGTCCTCTCTTTCTCTCTTGCAAACTATAAAATTAGATAGATCTACACAATATATAGTTCTATTAATAGGCAGCAATATAAACAATAGATATACTGTAGTTATATAAATATTCCAAAATAACTATAAAATTAGAAAGATCTACACAATATATAGTTCTATTAATATGCAGCAATATAAACAATAATAGATATACTGTATTATATAGTAATATAAATATACGTACGCGTTAGTTACTGTTGGTGTCATCGTGCGTTGTTTGGTTTTTCCGTGTGCATGATAGCACACGGTGGTTGATGGCACAACGAGGCCGGAAGCAGCTAACCAGCGTTGGATATCTGCAATTCGGTGTCCGCTCGTGTACATCTCCTTAATTCTCATGCTGAGATCCTTTGAAATCTTTATAACAGGCATTGCTGCGAGTAGAAAGAAATACAAACACAAGAATGTATATTCGATGTTTAGTCAATGTGTATTCAATGTGCAGTGAATCCACAAAATGGATGGTGTATATATACGTTAATGACTCACATTAGAGTACTCCCACTTTCAACACCTGTACCTCGTCGCCATGCATAAAAGGTTACACACTTTGCGTAGGCTGCCAGTCGATGATCTGTATCTGAAGTTGCCCTTGTCCACATACTGCATTGTGCCATCTGCATCCATGGATCAACCCCGATTTTACGGACGAAGGAACCCACTCACCTCTGCCATGCCTGTCACACAGAAAAAGCAAAAGGCGGCAGCCGTTTCCACGCCAAGGCCAAAGCGACAGGCTAAGGCCAATAGAGAAAACCTTCTGCTGACCCCAAAGTCTAAGGATTTTAATAGACATAAGCCTTATTATGTCAAGAAGAAATACGGTGATGTATACTCAACGCAAAACAAATGGCAGCCAACCCATTGAACCCACAGACCACTTCCTCCAATACACTTCGACGACTCTGCTGCCGCTCTCCTGGAAATCTACAGCCCCTCTTCACCACTACTCGTCCACGACGCTGCCGCCGCTCTCCCAGAAACCCACAGGCCATCTTCGCCACTGCTTTTCGACGCCGCTGCCGCTGGTGCCCCTGAAATCCACCGGTCACTTTCTCCATTACGCTTAAACGACTCTGCCGCTTCTTGCCCAGTAATCCACAGGTCACTTTCTCCATCCATGTTCGACGACGCTGCCGCTTCTCCTCTCCCGGAAATCCACAGGTCACCTACTCCATCCTTCTCCGACAACGCTGCCGCTTCTCTCCATGGAACCCCCATCTCATCCTCCGTAGCACCCATCCACCCAGATGTCCATAGCACGGCATGCACAAGAACCAGCTCGTTAGACCGCATGCTGAATGGGTTAAGTGTGGATATCCCCGGGAACTCTACTGTGCTGGTAAAGATAGATCTGCTTCTGTAGACCATGCTAAATATGGATCAATGGATGGAGAAGATGGATCGACGGATGGAGAAGATAGAGACTGACATAGCGGGGATACATAATTTGCTCTGTGTTCATGCCCCTGTATCCCCGATGCCGGAGCAGGAGGGTGGCATGGATGTGGTGAATGGGACCTTCAACCACCTTCCAACACCAAGCGCAACCCCTCCACCAGATGAATTTGTGTACATGTATGCCGCTGATGAGGAGGATAAAACAAATATAATCACTGCGCTTCTCCATGTAAAAAGCATGCAGCTAGTGAAGGAAATGGCCATACAAATGTGCAAAACAGAAAGTGAATCCCTGCGCTTCTCCCATAGGGATAGCAATCAATGGGGAATATATATATATATATGTATGGTGTAAATACCTATAAGAAAAAAGGAGACTTTTGGTATACATCCTTTGATCAAATAATGCCAAGCCTGCTAACCACGTCAAGGTAAGTCTCTTTAGCAGGTCCCTACGCTAAATGCATACTAGTGTTATGTGAAATAAGCCCAGAAGGGGTTAAAATATCAAAGCATATGCTTGTATAACCTAGTGCAATTAAAAACTGGTATATACCAGTACAGATACTCACATGTAAGTGAAATGGAATAAGGGGACCTTGCTAGGAGATTATATACCTAGAAGAGGAGGGGCTGGCCTGCCACAAACTGCTCAATAAGCAGTTGCAGGTGATTGGCTAAATATATTCAATTACACCATAGTAGTGTTGCCCTCTAGGAGCGTGCTGCAAAGGATTAAAATCGGCCCAACAAATAATGTAAAACAAATATAATCACTGCGCTTCTCCATGTAAAGAGCATGCAGCTAGTGAAGGAAATGGCCATACAAATGTGCAAAACAGAAAGTGAATCCCTGCGCTTCTCCCATAGGGATAGCAATCAATGGGGAATATATATATATATATATATATATATATGTATGGTGTAAATACCTATAAGAAAAAAGGAGACTTTTGGTATACATCCTTTGATCAAATAATGCCAAGCCTGCTAACCACGTCAAGGTAAGTCTCTTTAGCAGGTCCCTACGCTAAATGCATACTAGTGTTATGTGAAATAAGCCCAGAAGGGGCTCCCCATTGATTGCTATCCCTATGGGAGAAGCGCAGGGATTCACTTTCTGTTTTGCACATTTGTATGGCCATTTCCTTCACTAGCTGCATGCTCTTTACATGGAGAAGCTGGACCTGTTCTCTCTGGGTCACCTCACAGCGCGAGAGCTCGGCTGCTGCTACAGCAGTTAGCTGTTGCTAACCAAGCACCGACCAGTATCATCAATCGCGTTCTGGTAGTCTTTGTTGTTGTTAATAAAGTTTATTGTAGTTTTTTTCCGTTGCCTATGACTACCAGTGACGCATGCTTTTCGGGAAATCAAAGGATGTATACCAAAAGTCTCCTTTTTTCTTATAGGTATTTACACCATACATATATATATATATATATTCCCCATTGATTGCTATCCCTATGGGAGAAGCGCAGGGATTCACTTTCTGTTTTGCTGATGAGGAGGATAACATGACAACCCCGTCAAGACCACGCCAGGAGACAACACGGTGACCAAGACAGGAGGAAAGCTTGCTCCCAGACAACATACTATCGCCCGCCGCCACAAGCACACCCGCTCACAGAAGAACACCCACTCCCAGAACCCAACCTACATATGCTTG